>NW_024428118.1:0-40269 GCF_017562075.2 Anopheles merus | reverse complement strand
CAAACCAAAGCCCTGGGACACAATACAGGATCTTGGCGATGAAAAAGTTTCATTCTGGTCATAGTCCCCCAAAGCACTTTGAAGACTTTCACAAAACCTTCAACTTCAGAGGCCATTTACTATATGTTCCGTTGCTCTGAGCGTGAAGTTTTGTTCGAAGACTTGCTGCGCAACTTTTAATTTCCTTTCCAACGGTGAAGAGATTAGGTCTCTAGCTCTTCTGGTTCCAAAGTTATGGCCGTTTAAAGTTAGAGGTTTTTTTTCTTCAAAACTGCTTTCTCACCCGTCCCCATGGCCATGCTTGAAATTTTGACGAAAATGCAAGGTCATCCATTATCGTTCTTATGTCATTGGGGCTTCATGAATAAGCAAACCAAAGCCCTGGGACACAATAACAAGGATCTTGGCGATGAAAAAGTTCATTCTGGTCATAGTCCCCCAAAGCACATTTGAAGACTTTCCACAAAACCTTCAACTTCAGAGGCATTTACTATGTTCCGTTGCTCTGAGCGTGAACTTTGTTCGAAGACTTGCTGCGCAACTTTTAATTTCCTTTCCAACGGTGAAGAGATTACGTCTCTAGCTCTTCTGGTTCCAAAGTTATGGCCGTTTAAAGTTAGAGGTTTTTTTCTTCAAAACTGCTTTCTCACCCGTCCCTATGGCCATGCTTGAATTTTGACGAAAATGCAAGTCATCCATTATCGTTCTTATGTCATTGGGGCTTCATGAATAAGCAAACCAAAGCCCTGGACACAATAACAAGGATCTTGCGATGAAAAAGTTTCATTCTGGGTCATAGTCCCCCAAAGCACATTTGAAGACTTTCCACAAAACCTTCAACTTCAGAGGCCATTTACTTATGTTCCGTTGCTCTGAGCGTGAAGTTTGTTCGAAGACTTGCTGCGCAACTTTTAATTTCCTTTCCAACGGTGAAGAGATTAGTCTCTAGCTCTTCTGGTTCCAAAGTTATGGCCGTTTAAAGTTAGAGGTTTTTTCTTCAAAACTGCTTTCTCACCCGTCCCTATGGCCATGCTTGAATTTTGACGAAAATGCAAGGTCATCCATTATCGTTCTTATGTCATTGGGGCTTCATGAATAAGCAAACCAAAGCCCTGGACACAATAACAAGGATCTTGGCGATGAAAAAGTTTCATTCTGGGTCATAGTCCCCCAAAGCACATTTGAAGACTTTCCACAAACCTTCAACTTCAGAGGCAATTTACTACATGTTCCGTTGCTCTGAGCGTGAATTTGTTCGAAGACTTGCTGCGCAACTTTTAATTTCCTTTCCAACGGTGAAGAGATTACGTCTCTAGCTCTTCTGGTTCCAAAGTTATGGCCGTTTAAAGTTAGAGGTTTTTTTCTTCCAAACTGCTTTCTCACCCGTCCCCATGGCCATGCTTGAAATTTTGACGAAAATGCAAGGTCATCCATTATCGTTCTTATGTCATTGGGGCTTCATGAATAAGCAAACCAAAGCCCTGAACACAATAACAAGATCTTGGCGATGAAAAGTTTCATTCTGGGTCATAGTCCCCCAAGCACATTTGAAGACTTTCCACAAAACCTTCAACTTCAGAGGCCATTTACTATGTGTTCCGTTGCTCTGAGCGTGAACTTTGTTCGAAGACTTGCTGCGCAACTTTTAATTTCCTTTCCAACGGTGAAGAGATTAGGTCTCTAGCTCTTCTGGTTCCAAAGTTATGGCCGTTTAAAGTTAGAGTTTTTTTTTTCTGTCAAACTGCTTTCTCACCCGTCCCCATGGCCATGCTTGAAATTTTGACGAAAATGCAAAGTCATCCATTATCGTTCTTATGTCATTGGGCTTCATGAATAAGCAAACCAAGCCCTGGGACACAATAACAAGGATCTTGGCGATGAAAAGTTTCATTCTGGGTCATAGTCCCCCAAAGCACATTTGAAGACTTTCCACAAAACCTTCAACTTCAGAGGCCATTTACTACATGTTCCGTTGCTCTGAGCGTGAAGTTTGTTCGAAGACTTGCTGCGCAACTTTTAATTTCCTTTCCAACGGTGAAGAGATTACGTCTCTAGCTCTTCTGGTTCCAAAGTTATGCCGTTTAAAGTTAGAGGTTTTTTTCTTCAAAACTGCTTTCACCCGTCCCATGGCCATGCTTGAAATTTTGACGAAAATGCAAGTCATCCATTATCGTTCTTATGTCATTGGGCTTCATGAATAAGCAAACCAAAGCCCTGGGACACAATAACAAGGATCTTGGCGATGAAAAGTTCCATTCTGGGTCATAGTCCCCCAAAGCACATTTGAGACTTTCCACAAAACCTTCAACTTCAGAGGCCATTTACTACATGTTCCGTTGCTCTGAGCGTGAAGTTTGTTCGAAGACTTGCTGCGCAACTTTTAATTTCCTTTCCAACGGTGAAGAGATTACGTCTCTAGCTCTTCTGGTTCCAAGTATGGCCGTTTAAAGTTAGAGGTTTTTTCTTCAAACTGCTTTCTCACCCGTCCCTATGGCCATGCTTGATTTTGACGAAAATGCAAGTCATCCATTATCGTTCTTATGTCATTGGGGCTTCATGAATAAGCAAACCAAAGCCCTGAACACAATAACAAGGATCTTGGCGATGAAAAGTTTCATTCTGGGTCATAGTCCCCCAAAGCACATTTGAAGACTTTCCACAAAACCTTCAACTTCAGAGGCCATTTACTATGTTTCCGTTGCTCTGAGCGTGAAGTTTGTTCGAAGACTTGCTGCGCAACTTTTAATTTCCTTTCCAACGGTGAAGAGATTAGGTCTCTAGCTCTTCTGGTTCCAAAGTTATGGCCGTTTAAAGTTAGAGGTTTTTTTTCTTCAAACTGCTTTCTCACCCGTCCCTAGGCCATGCTTGAAATTTTGACGAAAATGCAAGGTCATCCATTATCGTTCTTATGTCATTGGGCTTCATGAATAAGCAAACCAAAGCCCTGGGACACAATAACAAGGATCTTGGCGATGAAAAAGTTTCATTCTGGGTCATAGTCCCCCAAAGCACATTTGAAGACTTTCCACAAAACCTTCAACTTCAGAGGCATTTACTATGTGTTCCGTTGCTCTGAGCGAGAACTTTGTTCGAAGACTTGCTGCGCAACTTTTAATTTCCTTTCCAACGGTGAAGAGATTACGGTCTCTAGCTCTTCTGGTTCCAAAGTTATGGCCGTTTAAAGTTAGAGGTTTTTTTTCTTCAAAACTGCTTTCTCACCCGTCCCCATGGCCATGCTTGAAATTTTGACGAAATGCAAGGTCATCCATTATCGTTCTTATGTCATTGGGGCTTCATGAATAAGCAAACCAAAGCCCTGGGACACATAACAAGGATCTTGGCGATGAAAAGTTTCATTCTGGGTCATAGTCCCCAAAGCACATTTGAAGACTTTCCACAAAACCTTCAACTTCAGAGGCCATTTACTATGTGTTCCGTTGCTCTGAGCGTGAAGTTTGTTCGAAGACTTGCTGCGCAACTTTTAATTTCCTTTCCAACGGTGAAGAGATTAGGTCTCTAGCTCTTCTGGTTCCAAAGTTATGGCCGTTTAAAGTTAGAGGTTTTTTTCTGTCAAACTGCTTTCTCACCCGTCCCCATGGCCATGCTTGAATTTTGACGAAAATGCAAGGTCATCCATTATCGTTCTTATGTCATTGGGGCTTCATGAATAAGCAAACCAAAGCCCTGGGACACAATAACAAGGATCTTGGCGATGAAAAAGTTCCATTCTGGGTCATAGTCCCCCAAAGCACATTTGAAGACTTTCCACAAAACCTTCAACTTCAGAGGCCATTTACTATATGTTCCGTTGCTCTGAGCGTGAAGTTTGTTCGAAGACTTGCTGCGCAACTTTTAATTTCCTTTCCAACGGTGAAGAGATTACGTCTCTAGCTCTTCTGGTTCCAAAGTTATGGCCGTTTAAAGTTAGAGGTTTTTTTCTTCAAAACTGCTTTCTCACCCGTCCCCATGGCCATGCTTGAAATTTTGACGAAAATGCAAGGTCATCCATTATCGTTCTTATGTCATTGGGGCTTCATGAATAAGCAAACCAAAGCCCTGGGACACAATAACAAGGATCTTGGCGATGAAAAGTTTCATTCTGGGTCATAGTCCCCCAAAGCACATTTGAAGACTTTCCACAAAACCTTCAACTTCAGAGGCCATTTACTACATGTTCCGTTGTCTGAGCGTGAAGTTTGTTCGAAGACTTGCTGCGCAACTTTTAATTTCCTTTCCAACGGTGAAGAGATTAGTCTCTAGCTCTTCTGGTTCCAAAGATATGGCCGTTTAAAGTTAGAGGTTTTTTTCTTCAAAACTGCTTTCTCACCCGTCCCTATGGCCATGCTTGACATTTTGACGAAAATGCAAAGTCATCCATTATCGTTCTTATATCATTGGGCTTCTTGAATAAGCAAACCAAAGCCCTGAACACAATAACAAGGATCTTGGCGATGAAAAAGTTTCATTCTGGGTCATAGTCCCCCAAAGCACATTTGAAGACTTTCCACAAAACCTTCAACTTCAGAGGCCATTTACTACATGTTCCGTTGCTCTGAGCGTGAATTTGTTCGAAGACTTGCTGCGCAACTTTTAATTTCCTTTCCAACGGTGAAGAGATTAGGTCTCTAGCTCTTCTGGTTCCAAAGTTATGGCCGTTTAAAGTTAAGGTTTTTTTTCTTCAAAACTGCTTTCTCACCCGTCCCCATGGCCATGCTTGACATTTTGACGAAAATGCAAGTCATCCATTATCGTTCTTATGTCATTGGGGCTTCATGAATAAGCAAACCAAAGCCCTGGGACACAATAACAAGGATCTTGGCGATGAAAAAGTTTCATTCTGGGTCATAGTCCCCAAAGCACATTGAAGACTTTCCACAAAACCTTCAACTTCAGAGGCATTTTACTCTATGTTCCGTTGCTCTGAGCGTGAACTTTGTTCGAAGACTTGCTGCGCAACTTTTAATTTCCTTTCCAACGGTGAAGAGATTAGGTCTCTAGCTCTTCTGGTTCCAAAGTTATGGCCGTTTAAAGTTAGAGGTTTTTTTTTCTTCAAAACTGCTTTCTCACCCGTCCCCATGGCCATGCTTGACATTTTGACGAAAATGCAAAGTCATCCATTATCGTTCTTATGTCATTGGGCTTCATGAATAAGCAACCAAAGCCCTGGGACACAATAACAAGGATCTTGGCGATGAAAAAGTTTCATTCTGGGTCATAGTCCCCCAAAGCACATTTGAAGACTTTCCACAAAACCTTCAACTTCAGAGCCATTTACTACATGTTCCGTTGCTCTGAGCGTGAACTTTGTTCGAAGACTTGCTGCGCAACTTTTAATTTCCTTTCAACGGTGAAGAGATTAGGTCTCTAGCTCTTCTGGTTCCAAAGTTATGGCCGTTTAAAGTTAGAGGTTTTTTTCTTCAAAACTGCTTTCTCACCCGTCCCCATGGCCATGCTTGACATTTTGACGAAAATGCAAAGTCATCCATTATCGTTCTTATGTCATTGGGGCTTCATGAATAAGCAAACCAAGCCCTGGGACACAATAACAAGGATCTTGGCGATGAAAAAGTTTCATTCTGGGTCATAGTCCCCCAAAGCACATTTGAAGACTTTCCACAAAACCTTCAACTTCAGAGGCCATTTACTACATGTTCCGTTGGTCTGAGCGTGAAGTTTGTTCGAAGACTTGCTGCGCAACTTTTAATTTCCTTTCCAACGGTGAAGAGATTACGTCTCTAGCTCTTCTGGTTCCAAGATATGGCCGTTTAAAGTTAGAGGTTTTTTTCTTCAAAACTGCTTTCTCACCCGTCCCTATGGCCATGCTTGACATTTTGACGAAAATGCAAAGTCATCCATTATCGTTCTTATGTCATTGGGCTTCTTGAATAAGCAAACCAAAGCCCTGAACACAATAACAAGGATCTTGCGATGAAAAAGTTTCATTCTGGGTCATAGTCCCCCAAAGCACATTTGAAGACTTTCACAAAACCTTCAACTTCAGAGGCCATTTACTACATGTTCCGTTGGTCTGAGCGTGAAGTTTGTTCGAAGACTTGCTGCGCAACTTTTAATTTCCTTTCCAACGGTGAAGAGATTAGGTCTCTAGCTCTTCTGGTTCCAAAGATATGGCCGTTTAAAGTTAGAGGTTTTTTTTCTTCAAAACTGCTTTCTCACCCGTCCCTGGCCATGCTTGACATTTTGACGAAAATGCAAAGTCATCCATTATCGTTCTTATGTCATTGGGGCTTCATGAATAAGCAAACCAAAGCCCTGGACACAATAACAAGGATCTTGGCGATGAAAAAGTTTCATTCTGGGTCATAGTCCCCCAAAGCACATTTGAAGACTTTCCACAAAACCTTCAACTTCAGAGGCCATTTACTCTATGTTTCGTTGCTCTGAGCGAGAACTTTGTTCGAAGACTTGCTGCGCAACTTTTAATTTCCTTTCCAACGGTGAAGAGATTACGTCTCTAGCTCTTCTGGTTCCAAAGATATGGCCGTTTAAAGTTAGAGGTTTTTTTCTTCAAAACTGCTTACTCACCCCGTCCCCATGGCCATGCTTGACATTTTGACGAAAATGCAAAGTCATCCATTATCGTTCTTATGTCATTGGGGCTTCATGAATAAGCAAACCAAAGCCCTGACACAATAACAAGGATCTTGGCGATGAAAAAGTTTCATTCTGGGTCATAGTCCCCCAAAGCACATTTGAAGACTTTCCACAAAACCTTCAACTTCAGAGGCAATTTACTACATGTTCCGTTGCTCTGAGCGTGAAGTTTGTTCGAAGACTTGCTGCGCAACTTTTAATTTCCTTTCCAACGGTGAAGAGATTAGTCTCTAGCTCTTCTGGTTCCAAAGTTATGGCCGTTTAAAGTTAGAGGTTTTTTTTCTTCAAAACTGCTTTCTCACCCGTCCCATGGCCATGCTTGAAATTTTGACGAAAATGCAAAGTCATCCATTATCGTTCTTATGTCATTGGGGCTTCATGAATAAGCAAACCAAAGCCCTGGGACACAATAACAAGGATCTTGGCGATGAAAAGTTCCATTCTGGGTCATAGTCCCCCAAAGCACATTTGAAGACTTTCCACAAAACCTTCAACTTCAGAGGCCATTTACTATGTTCCGTTGCTCTGAGCGTGAAGTTTGTTCGAAGACTTGCTGCGCAACTTTTAATTTCCTTTCCAACGGTGAAGAGATTAGGTCTCTAGCTCTTCTGGTTCCAAAGTTATGGCCGTTTAAAGTTAGAGGTTTTTTTTCTTCAAAACTGCTTTCTCACCCGTCCCCATGGCCATGCTTGAAATTTTGACGAAAATGCAAAGTCATCCATTATCGTTCTTATGTCATTGGGGCTTCATGAATAAGCAAACCAAAGCCCTGGGACACAATAACAAGGATCTTGGCGATGAAAAAGTTCCATTCTGGGTCATAGTCCCCCAAAGCACATTTGAAGACTTTCCACAAAACCTTCAACTTCAGAGGCAATTTACTCATGTTCCGTTGCTCTGAGCGTGAAGTTTGTTCGAAGACTTGCTGCGCAACTTTTAATTTCCTTTCCAACGGTGAAGAGATTACGTCTCTAGCTCTTCTGGTTCCAAAGATATGGCCGTTTAAAGTTAGAGGTTTTTTTCTTCAAAACTGCTTACTCACCCGTCCCCATGGCCATGCTTGAAATTTTGACGAAAATGCAAAGTCATCCATTATCGTTCTTATGTCATTGGGGCTTCATGAATAAGCAAACCAAAGCCCTGGGACACAATAACAAGGATCTTGGCGATGAAAAAGTTCATTCTGGGTCATAGTCCCCCAAAGCACATTTGAAGACTTTCCACAAAACCTTCAACTTCAGAGGCAATTTACTACATGTTCCGTTGCTCTGAGCGTGAAGTTTGTTCGAAGACTTGCTGCGCAACTTTTAATTTCCTTTCCAACGGTGAAGAGATTACGTCTCTAGCTCTTCTGGTTCCAAAGTTATGGCCGTTTAAAGTTAGAGGTTTTTTTCTTCAAAACTGCTTTCTCACCCGTCCCCATGGCCATGCTTGAAATTTTGACGAAAATGCAAGGTCATCCATTATCGTTCTTATGTCATTGGGCTTCTTGAATAAGCAAACCAAAGCCCTGGGACACAATAACAAGGATCTTGGCGATGAAAAAGTTTCATTCTGGGTCATAGTCCCCCAAAGCACATTTGAAGACTTTCCACAAAACCTTCAACTTCAGAGGCCATTTACTATATGTTCCGTTGCTCTGAGCGTGAAGTTTGTTCGAAGACTTGCTGCGCAACTTTTAATTTCCTTTCCAACGGTGAAGAGATTACGTCTCTAGCTCTTCTGGTTCCAAAGATATGGCCGTTTAAAGTTAGAGGTTTTTTTTCTTCAAAACTGCTTCTCACCCGTCCCCATGGCCATGCTTGAAATTTTGACGAAAATGCAAGGTCATCCATTATCGTTCTTATGTCATTGGGGCTTCATGAATAAGCAAACCAAAGCCCTGGGACACAATAACAAGGATCTTGGCGATGAAAAAGTTTCATTCTGGGTCATAGTCCCCCAAAGCACATTTGAAGACTTTCCACAAAACCTTCAACTTCAGAGGCCATTTACTACATGTTCCGTTGCTCTGAGCGTGAAGTTTGTTCGAAGACTTGCTGCGCAACTTTTAATTTCCTTTCCAACGGTGAAGAGATTACGTCTCTAGCTCTTCTGGTTCCAAAGTTATGGCCGTTTAAAGTTAGAGGTTTTTTTTCTTCAAAACTGCTTTCTCACCCGTCCCCATGGCCATGCTTGAAATTTTGACGAAAATGCAAGGTCATCCATTATCGTTCTTATGTCATTGGGGCTTCTTGAATAAGCAAACCAAAGCCCTGGGACACAATAACAAGGATCTTGGCGATGAAAAAGTTCCATTCTGGGTCATAGTCCCCCAAAGCACATTTGAAGACTTTCCACAAAACCTTCAACTTCAGAGGCCATTTACTACATGTTCCGTTGCTCTGAGCGTGAAGTTTGTTCGAAGACTTGCTGCGCAACTTTTAATTTCCTTTCCAACGGTGAAGAGATTAGGTCTCTAGCTCTTCTGGTTCCAAAGATATGGCCGTTTAAAGTTAGAGGTTTTTTTCTTCAAAACTGCTTTCTCACCCGTCCCCATGGCCATGCTTGACATTTTGACGAAAATGCAAAGTCATCCATTATCGTTCTTATGTCATTGGGGCTTCATGAATAAGCAAACCAAAGCCCTGGGACACAATAACAAGGATCTTGGCGATGAAAAAGTTTCATTCTGGGTCATAGTCCCCCAAAGCACATTTGAAGACTTTCCACAAAACCTTCAACTTCAGAGGCCATTTACTCATGTTCCGTTGCTCTGAGCGTGAAGTTTGTTCGAAGACTTGCTGCGCAACTTTTAATTTCCTTTCCAACGGTGAAGAGATTACGTCTCTAGCTCTTCTGGTTCCAAAGTTATGGCCGTTTAAAGTTAGAGGTTTTTTTCTTCAAAACTGCTTTCTCACCCGTCCCCATGGCCATGCTTGAATTTTGACGAAAATGCAAGTCATCCATTATCGTTCTTATGTCATTGGGGCTTCATGAATAAGCAAACCAAAGCCCTGGGACACAATAACAAGGATCTTGGCGATGAAAAAGTTTCATTCTGGGTCATAGTCCCCCAAAGCACATTTGAAGACTTTCCACAAAACCTTCAACTTCAGAGGCCATTTACTATGTGTTCCGTTGCTCTGAGCGTGAAGTTTGTTCGAAGACTTGCTGCGCAACTTTTAATTTCCTTTCCAACGGTGAAGAGATTACGTCTCTAGCTCTTCTGGTTCCAAAGTTATGGCCGTTTAAAGTTAGAGGTTTTTTTCTTCAAAACTGCTTTCTCACCCGTCCCTATGGCCATGCTTGAAATTTTGACGAAAATGCAAGGTCATCCATTATCGTTCTTATGTCATTGGGCTTCATGAATAAGCAAACCAAAGCCCTGGGACACAATAACAAGGATCTTGGCGATGAAAAGTTTCATTCTGGGTCATAGTCCCCCAAAGCACATTTGAAGACTTTCCACAAAACCTTCAACTTCAGAGGCCATTTACTATGTGTTCCGTTGCTCTGAGCGTGAAGTTTGTTCGAAGACTTGCTGCGCAACTTTTAATTTCCTTTCCAACGGTGAAGAGATTACGTCTCTAGCTCTTCTGGTTCCAAAGTTATGGCCGTTTAAAGTTAGAGGTTTTTTTTCTTCAAAACTGCTTTCTCACCCGTCCCCATGGCCATGCTTGAATTTTGACGAAAATGCAAAGTCATCCATTATCGTTCTTATGTCATTGGGGCTTCATGAATAAGCAAACCAAAGCCCTGGGACACAATAACAAGGATCTTGGCGATGAAAAAGTTCCATTCTGGGTCATAGTCCCCCAAAGCACATTTGAAGACTTTCCACAAAACCTTCAACTTCAGAGGCCATTTACTATGTTCCGTTGCTCTGAGCGTGAAGTTTGTTCGAAGACTTGCTGCGCAACTTTTAATTTCCTTTCCAACGGTGAAGAGATTACGTCTCTAGCTCTTCTGGTTCCAAAGATATGGCCGTTTAAAGTTAGAGGTTTTTTTTCTTCAAAACTGCTTTCTCACCCGTCCCCATGGCCATGCTTGAAATTTTGACGAAAATGCAAAGTCATCCATTATCGTTCTTATGTCATTGGGGCTTCATGAATAAGCAAACCAAAGCCCTGGGACACAATAACAAGGATCTTGGCGATGAAAAAGTTTCATTCTGGGTCATAGTCCCCCAAAGCACATTTGAAGACTTTCCACAAAACCTTCAACTTCAGAGGCCATTTACTACATGTTCCGTTGCTCTGAGCGTGAAGTTTGTTCGAAGACTTGCTGCGCAACTTTTAATTTCCTTTCCAACGGTGAAGAGATTACGTCTCTAGCTCTTCTGGTTCCAAAGATATGGCCGTTTAAAGTTAGAGGTTTTTTTCTTCAAAACTGCTTTCTCACCCGTCCCCATGGCCATGCTTGAAATTTTGACGAAAATGCAAAGTCATCCATTATCGTTCTTATGTCATTGGGGCTTCATGAATAAGCAAACCAAAGCCCTGGGACACAATAACAAGGATCTTGGCGATGAAAAAGTTTCATTCTGGGTCATAGTCCCCCAAAGCACATTTGAAGACTTTCCACAAAACCTTCAACTTCAGAGGCCATTTACTACATGTTCCGTTGCTCTGAGCGTGAAGTTTGTTCGAAGACTTGCTGCGCAACTTTTAATTTCCTTTCCAACGGTGAAGAGATTAGGTCTCTAGCTCTTCTGGTTCCAAAGATATGGCCGTTTAAAGTTAGAGGTTTTTTTTCTTCAAAACTGCTTTCTCACCCGTCCCCATGGCCATGCTTGACATTTTGACGAAAATGCAAAGTCATCCATTATCGTTCTTATGTCATTGGGGCTTCATGAATAAGCAAACCAAAGCCCTGGGACACAATAACAAGGATCTTGGCGATGAAAAAGTTTCATTCTGGGTCATAGTCCCCCAAAGCACATTTGAAGACTTTCCACAAAACCTTCAACTTCAGAGGCCATTTACTCTATGTTCCGTTGCTCTGAGCGTGAAGTTTGTTCGAAGACTTGCTGCGCAACTTTTAATTTCCTTTCCAACGGTGAAGAGATTACGTCTCTAGCTCTTCTGGTTCCAAAGATATGGCCGTTTAAAGTTAGAGGTTTTTTTTCTTCAAAACTGCTTTCTCACCCGTCCCCATGGCCATGCTTGACATTTTGACGAAAATGCAAAGTCATCCATTATCGTTCTTATGTCATTGGGGCTTCATGAATAAGCAAACCAAAGCCCTGGGACACAATAACAAGGATCTTGGCGATGAAAAAGTTTCATTCTGGGTCATAGTCCCCCAAAGCACATTTGAAGACTTTCCACAAAACCTTCAACTTCAGAGGCATTTACTACATGTTCCGTTGCTCTGAGCGTGAAGTTTGTTCGAAGACTTGCTGCGCAACTTTTAATTTCCTTTCCAACGGTGAAGAGATTACGTCTCTAGCTCTTCTGGTTCCAAAGATATGGCCGTTTAAAGTTAGAGGTTTTTTTCTTCAAAACTGCTTTCTCACCCGTCCCCATGGCCATGCTTGACATTTTGACGAAAATGCAAAGTCATCCATTATCGTTCTTATGTCATTGGGGCTTCATGAATAAGCAAACCAAAGCCCTGGGACACAATAACAAGGATCTTGGCGATGAAAAAGTTTCATTCTGGGTCATAGTCCCCCAAAGCACATTTGAAGACTTTCCACAAAACCTTCAACTTCAGAGGCATTTACTACATGTTCCGTTGCTCTGAGCGTGAAGTTTGTTCGAAGACTTGCTGCGCAACTTTTAATTTCCTTTCCAACGGTGAAGAGATTACGTCTCTAGCTCTTCTGGTTCCAAAGATATGGCCGTTTAAAGTTAGAGGTTTTTTTCTTCAAAACTGCTTTCTCACCCGTCCCCATGGCCATGCTTGACATTTTGACGAAAATGCAAAGTCATCCATTATCGTTCTTATGTCATTGGGGCTTCATGAATAAGCAAACCAAAGCCCTGGGACACAATAACAAGGATCTTGGCGATGAAAAAGTTTCATTCTGGGTCATAGTCCCCCAAAGCACATTTGAAGACTTTCCACAAAACCTTCAACTTCAGAGGCCATTTACTACATGTTCCGTTGCTCTGAGCGTGAAGTTTGTTCGAAGACTTGCTGCGCAACTTTTAATTTCCTTTCCAACGGTGAAGAGATTACGTCTCTAGCTCTTCTGGTTCCAAAGATATGGCCGTTTAAAGTTAGAGGTTTTTTTCTTCAAAACTGCTTACTCACCCGTCCCCATGGCCATGCTTGACATTTTGACGAAAATGCAAAGTCATCCATTATCGTTCTTATGTCATTGGGGCTTCATGAATAAGCAAACCAAAGCCCTGGGACACAATAACAAGGATCTTGGCGATGAAAAAGTTTCATTCTGGGTCATAGTCCCCCAAAGCACATTTGAAGACTTTCCACAAAACCTTCAACTTCAGAGGCCATTTACTACATGTTCCGTTGCTCTGAGCGTGAAGTTTGTTCGAAGACTTGCTGCGCAACTTTTAATTTCCTTTCCAACGGTGAAGAGATTACGTCTCTAGCTCTTCTGGTTCCAAAGATATGGCCGTTTAAAGTTAGAGGTTTTTTTCTTCAAAACTGCTTACTCACCCGTCCCCATGGCCATGCTTGACATTTTGACGAAAATGCAAAGTCATCCATTATCGTTCTTATGTCATTGGGGCTTCATGAATAAGCAAACCAAAGCCCTGGGACACAATAACAAGGATCTTGGCGATGAAAAAGTTTCATTCTGGGTCATAGTCCCCCAAAGTACATTTGAAGACTTTCCACAAAACCTTCAACTTCAGAGGCAATTTACTACATGTTCCGTTGCTCTGAGCGTGAAGTTTGTTCGAAGACTTGCTGCGCAACTTTTAATTTCCTTTCCAACGGTGAAGAGATTACGTCTCTAGCTCTTCTGGTTCCAAAGATATGGCCGTTTAAAGTTAGAGGTTTTTTTCTTCAAAACTGCTTACTCACCCGTCCCCATGGCCATGCTTGACATTTTGACGAAAATGCAAAGTCATCCATTATCGTTCTTATGTCATTGGGGCTTCTTGAATAAGCAAACCAAAGCCCTGGGACACAATAACAAGGATCTTGGTGATGAAAAAGTTCCATTCTGGGTCATAGTCCCCCAAAGTACATTTGAAGACTTTCCACAAAACCTTCAACTTCAGAGGCAATTTACTACATGTTCCGTTGCTCTGAGCGTGAAGTTTGTTCGAAGACTTGCTGCGCAACTTTTAATTTCCTTTCCAACGGTGAAGAGATTACGTCTCTAGCTCTTCTGGTTCCAAAGATATGGCCGTTTAAAGTTAGAGGTTTTTTTCTTCAAAACTGCTTACTCACCCGTCCCCATGG
This sequence comes from Anopheles merus, assembly GCF_017562075.2. NCBI lineage: Eukaryota > Metazoa > Arthropoda > Insecta > Diptera > Culicidae > Anopheles > Anopheles merus. The sequence continues at coordinate 26,286 of NW_024428118.1, read as the reverse complement.
CCATGCTTGACATTTTGACGAAAATGCAAAGTCATCCATTATCGTTCTTATGTCATTGGGGCTTCTTGAATAAGCAAACCAAAGCCCTGGGACACAATAACAAGGATCTTGGCGATGAAAAAGTTCCATTCTGGGTCATAGTCCCCCAAAGTACATTTGAAGACTTTCCACAAAACCTTCAACTTCAGAGGCAATTTACTACATGTTCCGTTGCTCTGAGCGTGAAGTTTGTTCGAAGACTTGCTGCGCAACTTTTAATTTCCTTTCCAACGGTGAAGAGATTACGTCTCTAGCTCTTCTGGTTCCAAAGATATGGCCGTTTAAAGTTAGAGGTTTTTTTCTTCAAAACTGCTTACTCACCCGTCCCCATGGCCATGCTTGACATTTTGACGAAAATGCAAAGTCATCCATTATCGTTCTTATGTCATTGGGGCTTCATGAATAAGCAAACCAAAGCCCTGGGACACAATAACAAGGATCTTGGTGATGAAAAAGTTCCATTCTGGGTCATAGTCCCCCAAAGTACATTTGAAGACTTTCCACAAAACCTTCAACTTCAGAGGCAATTTACTACATGTTCCGTTGCTCTGAGCGTGAAGTTTGTTCGAAGACTTGCTGCGCAACTTTTAATTTCCTTTCCAACGGTGAAGAGATTACGTCTCTAGCTCTTCTGGTTCCAAAGATATGGCCGTTTAAAGTTAGAGGTTTTTTTCTTCAAAACTGCTTACTCACCCGTCCCCATGGCCATGCTTGACATTTTGACGAAAATGCAAAGTCATCCATTATCGTTCTTATATCATTGAGGCTTCTTGAATAAGCAAACCAAAGCCCTGGGACACAATAACAAGGATCTTGGTGATGAAAAAGTTCCATTCTGGGTCATAGTCCCCCAAAGTACATTTGAAGACTTTCCACAAAACCTTCAACTTCAGAGGCAATTTACTACATGTTCCGTTGCTCTGAGCGTGAAGTTTGTTCGAAGACTTGCTGCGCAACTTTTAATTTCCTTTCCAACGGTGAAGAGATTACGTCTCTAGCTCTTCTGGTTCCAAAGATATGGCCGTTTAAAGTTAGAGGTTTTTTTCTTCAAAACTGCTTACTCACCCGTCCCCATGGCCATGCTTGACATTTTGACGAAAATGCAAAGTCATCCATTATCGTTCTTATATCATTGGGGCTTCTTGAATAAGCAAACCAAAGCCCTGGGACACAATAACAAGGATCTTGGTGATGAAAAAGTTCCATTCTGGGTCATAGTCCCCCAAAGTACATTTGAAGACTTTCCACAAAACCTTCAACTTCAGAGGCAATTTACTACATGTTCCGTTGCTCTGAGCGTGAAGTTTGTTCGAAGACTTGCTGCGCAACTTTTAATTTCCTTTCCAACGGTGAAGAGATTACGTCTCTAGCTCTTCTGGTTCCAAAGATATGGCCGTTTAAAGTTAGAGGTTTTTTTCTTCAAAACTGCTTACTCACCCGTCCCCATGGCCATGCTTGACATTTTGACGAAAATGCAAAGTCATCCATTATCGTTCTTATATCATTGAGGCTTCTTGAATAAGCAAACCAAAGCCCTGGGACACAATAACAAGGATCTTGGTGATGAAAAAGTTCCATTCTGGGTCATAGTCCCCCAAAGTACATTTGAAGACTTTCCACAAAACCTTCAACTTCAGAGGCAATTTACTACATGTTCCGTTGCTCTGAGCGTGAAGTTTGTTCGAAGACTTGCTGCGCAACTTTTAATTTCCTTTCCAACGGTGAAGAGATTACGTCTCTAGCTCTTCTGGTTCCAAAGATATGGCCGTTTAAAGTTAGAGGTTTTTTTCTTCAAAACTGCTTACTCACCCGTCCCCATGGCCATGCTTGACATTTTGACGAAAATGCAAAGTCATCCATTATCGTTCTTATATCATTGAGGCTTCTTGAATAAGCAAACCAAAGCCCTGGGACACAATAACAAGGATCTTGGTGATGAAAAAGTTCCATTCTGGGTCATAGTCCCCCAAAGTACATTTGAAGACTTTCCACAAAACCTTCAACTTCAGAGGCAATTTACTACATGTTCCGTTGCTCTGAGCGTGAAGTTTGTTCGAAGACTTGCTGCGCAACTTTTAATTTCCTTTCCAACGGTGAAGAGATTACGTCTCTAGCTCTTCTGGTTCCAAAGATATGGCCGTTTAAAGTTAGAGGTTTTTTTCTTCAAAACTGCTTACTCACCCGTCCCCATGGCCATGCTTGACATTTTGACGAAAATGCAAAGTCATCCATTATCGTTCTTATGTCATTGAGGCTTCTTGAATAAGCAAACCAAAGCCCTGGGACACAATAACAAGGATCTTGGTGATGAAAAAGTTCCATTCTGGGTCATAGTCCCCCAAAGTACATTTGAAGACTTTCCACAAAACCTTCAACTTCAGAGGCAATTTACTACATGTTCCGTTGCTCTGAGCGTGAAGTTTGTTCGAAGACTTGCTGCGCAACTTTTAATTTCCTTTCCAACGGTGAAGAGATTACGTCTCTAGCTCTTCTGGTTCCAAAGATATGGCCGTTTAAAGTTAGAGGTTTTTTTCTTCAAAACTGCTTACTCACCCGTCCCCATGGCCATGCTTGACATTTTGACGAAAATGCAAAGTCATCCATTATCGTTCTTATATCATTGAGGCTTCTTGAATAAGCAAACCAAAGCCCTGGGACACAATAACAAGGATCTTGGTGATGAAAAAGTTCCATTCTGGGTCATAGTCCCCCAAAGTACATTTGAAGACTTTCCACAAAACCTTCAACTTCAGAGGCAATTTACTACATGTTCCGTTGCTCTGAGCGTGAAGTTTGTTCGAAGACTTGCTGCGCAACTTTTAATTTCCTTTCCAACGGTGAAGAGATTACGTCTCTAGCTCTTCTGGTTCCAAAGATATGGCCGTTTAAAGTTAGAGGTTTTTTTCTTCAAAACTGCTTACTCACCCGTCCCCATGGCCATGCTTGACATTTTGACGAAAATGCAAAGTCATCCATTATCGTTCTTATGTCATGGGGCTTCTTGAATAAGCAAACCAAAGCCCTGGGACACAATAACAAGGATCTTGGTGATGAAAAAGTTCCATTCTGGGTCATAGTCCCCCAAAGTACATTTGAAGACTTTCCACAAAACCTTCAACTTCAGAGGCAATTTACTACATGTTCCGTTGCTCTGAGCGTGAAGTTTGTTCGAAGACTTGCTGCGCAACTTTTAATTTCCTTTCCAACGGTGAAGAGATTAGGTCTCTAGCTCTTCTGGTTCCAAAGATATGGCCGTTTAAAGTTAGAGGTTTTTTTCTTCAAAACTGCTTACTCACCCGTCCCCATGGCCATGCTTGACATTTTGACGAAAATGCAAAGTCATCCATTATCGTTCTTATATCATTGGGGCTTCTTGAATAAGCAAACCAAAGCCCTGGGACACAATAACAAGGATCTTGGTGATGAAAAAGTTCCATTCTGGGTCATAGTCCCCCAAAGTACATTTGAAGACTTTCCACAAAACCTTCAACTTCAGAGGCAATTTACTACATGTTCCGTTGCTCTGAGCGTGAAGTTTGTTCGAAGACTTGCTGCGCAACTTTTAATTTCCTTTCCAACGGTGAAGAGATTAGGTCTCTAGCTCTTCTGGTTCCAAAGATATGGCCGTTTAAAGTTAGAGGTTTTTTTCTTCAAAACTGCTTACTCACCCGTCCCCATGGCCATGCTTGACATTTTGACGAAAATGCAAAGTCATCCATTATCGTTCTTATATCATTGAGGCTTCTTGAATAAGCAAACCAAAGCCCTGGGACACAATAACAAGGATCTTGGTGATGAAAAAGTTCCATTCTGGGTCATAGTCCCCCAAAGTACATTTGAAGACTTTCCACAAAACCTTCAACTTCAGAGGCAATTTACTACATGTTCCGTTGCTCTGAGCGTGAAGTTTGTTCGAAGACTTGCTGCGCAACTTTTAATTTCCTTTCCAACGGTGAAGAGATTACGTCTCTAGCTCTTCTGGTTCCAAAGATATGGCCGTTTAAAGTTAGAGGTTTTTTTCTTCAAAACTGCTTACTCACCCGTCCCCATGGCCATGCTTGACATTTTGACGAAAATGCAAAGTCATCCATTATCGTTCTTATATCATTGAGGCTTCTTGAATAAGCAAACCAAAGCCCTGGGACACAATAACAAGGATCTTGGTGATGAAAAAGTTCCATTCTGGGTCATAGTCCCCCAAAGTACATTTGAAGACTTTCCACAAAACCTTCAACTTCAGAGGCAATTTACTACATGTTCCGTTGCTCTGAGCGTGAAGTTTGTTCGAAGACTTGCTGCGCAACTTTTAATTTCCTTTCCAACGGTGAAGAGATTAGGTCTCTAGCTCTTCTGGTTCCAAAGATATGGCCGTTTAAAGTTAGAGGTTTTTTTCTTCAAAACTGCTTACTCACCCGTCCCCATGGCCATGCTTGACATTTTGACGAAAATGCAAAGTCATCCATTATCGTTCTTATATCATTGAGGCTTCTTGAATAAGCAAACCAAAGCCCTGGGACACAATAACAAGGATCTTGGTGATGAAAAAGTTCCATTCTGGGTCATAGTCCCCCAAAGTACATTTGAAGACTTTCCACAAAACCTTCAACTTCAGAGGCAATTTACTACATGTTCCGTTGCTCTGAGCGTGAAGTTTGTTCGAAGACTTGCTGCGCAACTTTTAATTTCCTTTCCAACGGTGAAGAGATTACGTCTCTAGCTCTTCTGGTTCCAAAGATATGGCCGTTTAAAGTTAGAGGTTTTTTTCTTCAAAACTGCTTACTCACCCGTCCCCATGGCCATGCTTGACATTTTGACGAAAATGCAAAGTCATCCATTATCGTTCTTATATCATTGAGGCTTCTTGAATAAGCAAACCAAAGCCCTGGGACACAATAACAAGGATCTTGGTGATGAAAAAGTTCCATTCTGGGTCATAGTCCCCCAAAGTACATTTGAAGACTTTCCACAAAACCTTCAACTTCAGAGGCAATTTACTACATGTTCCGTTGCTCTGAGCGTGAAGTTTGTTCGAAGACTTGCTGCGCAACTTTTAATTTCCTTTCCAACGGTGAAGAGATTACGTCTCTAGCTCTTCTGGTTCCAAAGATATGGCCGTTTAAAGTTAGAGGTTTTTTTCTTCAAAACTGCTTACTCACCCGTCCCCATGGCCATGCTTGACATTTTGACGAAAATGCAAAGTCATCCATTATCGTTCTTATATCATTGAGGCTTCTTGAATAAGCAAACCAAAGCCCTGGGACACAATAACAAGGATCTTGGTGATGAAAAAGTTCCATTCTGGGTCATAGTCCCCCAAAGTACATTTGAAGACTTTCCACAAAACCTTCAACTTCAGAGGCAATTTACTACATGTTCCGTTGCTCTGAGCGTGAAGTTTGTTCGAAGACTTGCTGCGCAACTTTTAATTTCCTTTCCAACGGTGAAGAGATTAGGTCTCTAGCTCTTCTGGTTCCAAAGATATGGCCGTTTAAAGTTAGAGGTTTTTTTCTTCAAAACTGCTTACTCACCCGTCCCCATGGCCATGCTTGACATTTTGACGAAAATGCAAAGTCATCCATTATCGTTCTTATATCATTGAGGCTTCTTGAATAAGCAAACCAAAGCCCTGGGACACAATAACAAGGATCTTGGTGATGAAAAAGTTCCATTCTGGGTCATAGTCCCCCAAAGTACATTTGAAGACTTTCCACAAAACCTTCAACTTCAGAGGCAATTTACTACATGTTCCGTTGCTCTGAGCGTGAAGTTTGTTCGAAGACTTGCTGCGCAACTTTTAATTTCCTTTCCAACGGTGAAGAGATTAGGTCTCTAGCTCTTCTGGTTCCAAAGATATGGCCGTTTAAAGTTAGAGGTTTTTTTCTTCAAAACTGCTTACTCACCCGTCCCCATGGCCATGCTTGACATTTTGACGAAAATGCAAAGTCATCCATTATCGTTCTTATATCATTGAGGCTTCTTGAATAAGCAAACCAAAGCCCTGGGACACAATAACAAGGATCTTGGTGATGAAAAAGTTCCATTCTGGGTCATAGTCCCCCAAAGTACATTTGAAGACTTTCCACAAAACCTTCAACTTCAGAGGCAATTTACTACATGTTCCGTTGCTCTGAGCGTGAAGTTTGTTCGAAGACTTGCTGCGCAACTTTTAATTTCCTTTCCAACGGTGAAGAGATTAGGTCTCTAGCTCTTCTGGTTCCAAAGATATGGCCGTTTAAAGTTAGAGGTTTTTTTCTTCAAAACTGCTTACTCACCCGTCCCCATGGCCATGCTTGACATTTTGACGAAAATGCAAAGTCATCCATTATCGTTCTTATATCATTGAGGCTTCTTGAATAAGCAAACCAAAGCCCTGGGACACAATAACAAGGATCTTGGTGATGAAAAAGTTCCATTCTGGGTCATAGTCCCCCAAAGTACATTTGAAGACTTTCCACAAAACCTTCAACTTCAGAGGCAATTTACTACATGTTCCGTTGCTCTGAGCGTGAAGTTTGTTCGAAGACTTGCTGCGCAACTTTTAATTTCCTTTCCAACGGTGAAGAGATTAGGTCTCTAGCTCTTCTGGTTCCAAAGATATGGCCGTTTAAAGTTAGAGGTTTTTTTCTTCAAAACTGCTTACTCACCCGTCCCCATGGCCATGCTTGACATTTTGACGAAAATGCAAAGTCATCCATTATCGTTCTTATATCATTGAGGCTTCTTGAATAAGCAAACCAAAGCCCTGGGACACAATAACAAGGATCTTGGTGATGAAAAAGTTCCATTCTGGGTCATAGTCCCCCAAAGTACATTTGAAGACTTTCCACAAAACCTTCAACTTCAGAGGCAATTTACTACATGTTCCGTTGCTCTGAGCGTGAAGTTTGTTCGAAGACTTGCTGCGCAACTTTTAATTTCCTTTCCAACGGTGAAGAGATTAGGTCTCTAGCTCTTCTGGTTCCAAAGATATGGCCGTTTAAAGTTAGAGGTTTTTTTCTTCAAAACTGCTTACTCACCCGTCCCCATGGCCATGCTTGACATTTTGACGAAAATGCAAAGTCATCCATTATCGTTCTTATATCATTGAGGCTTCTTGAATAAGCAAACCAAAGCCCTGGGACACAATAACAAGGATCTTGGTGATGAAAAAGTTCCATTCTGGGTCATAGTCCCCCAAAGTACATTTGAAGACTTTCCACAAAACCTTCAACTTCAGAGGCAATTTACTACATGTTCCGTTGCTCTGAGCGTGAAGTTTGTTCGAAGACTTGCTGCGCAACTTTTAATTTCCTTTCCAACGGTGAAGAGATTAGGTCTCTAGCTCTTCTGGTTCCAAAGATATGGCCGTTTAAAGTTAGAGGTTTTTTTCTTCAAAACTGCTTACTCACCCGTCCCCATGGCCATGCTTGACATTTTGACGAAAATGCAAAGTCATCCATTATCGTTCTTATATCATTGAGGCTTCTTGAATAAGCAAACCAAAGCCCTGGGACACAATAACAAGGATCTTGGTGATGAAAAAGTTCCATTCTGGGTCATAGTCCCCCAAAGTACATTTGAAGACTTTCCACAAAACCTTCAACTTCAGAGGCAATTTACTACATGTTCCGTTGCTCTGAGCGTGAAGTTTGTTCGAAGACTTGCTGCGCAACTTTTAATTTCCTTTTCAACGGTGAAGAGATTAGGTCTCTAGCTCTTCTGGTTCCAAAGATATGGCCGTTTAAAGTTAGAGGTTTTTTTCTTCAAAACTGCTTACTCACCCGTCCCCATGGCCATGCTTGACATTTTGACGAAAATGCAAAGTCATCCATTATCGTTCTTATATCATTGAGGCTTCTTGAATAAGCAAACCAAAGCCCTGGGACACAATAACAAGGATCTTGGTGATGAAAAAGTTCCATTCTGGGTCATAGTCCCCCAAAGTACATTTGAAGACTTTCCACAAAACCTTCAACTTCAGAGGCAATTTACTACATGTTCCGTTGCTCTGAGCGTGAAGTTTGTTCGAAGACTTGCTGCGCAACTTTTAATTTCCTTTCCAACGGTGAAGAGATTAGGTCTCTAGCTCTTCTGGTTCCAAAGATATGGCCGTTTAAAGTTAGAGGTTTTTTTCTTCAAAACTGCTTACTCACCCGTCCCCATGGCCATGCTTGACATTTTGACGAAAATGCAAAGTCATCCATTATCGTTCTTATATCATTGAGGCTTCTTGAATAAGCAAACCAAAGCCCTGGGACACAATAACAAGGATCTTGGTGATGAAAAAGTTCCATTCTGGGTCATAGTCCCCCAAAGTACATTTGAAGACTTTCCACAAAACCTTCAACTTCAGAGGCAATTTACTACATGTTCCGTTGCTCTGAGCGTGAAGTTTGTTCGAAGACTTGCTGCGCAACTTTTAATTTCCTTTCCAACGGTGAAGAGATTAGGTCTCTAGCTCTTCTGGTTCCAAAGATATGGCCGTTTAAAGTTAGAGGTTTTTTTCTTCAAAACTGCTTACTCACCCGTCCCCATGGCCATGCTTGACATTTTGACGAAAATGCAAAGTCATCCATTATCGTTCTTATATCATTGAGGCTTCTTGAATAAGCAAACCAAAGCCCTGGGACACAATAACAAGGATCTTGGTGATGAAAAAGTTCCATTCTGGGTCATAGTCCCCCAAAGTACATTTGAAGACTTTCCACAAAACCTTCAACTTCAGAGGCAATTTACTACATGTTCCGTTGCTCTGAGCGTGAAGTTTGTTCGAAGACTTGCTGCGCAACTTTTAATTTCCTTTCCAACGGTGAAGAGATTAGGTCTCTAGCTCTTCTGGTTCCAAAGATATGGCCGTTTAAAGTTAGAGGTTTTTTTCTTCAAAACTGCTTACTCACCCGTCCCCATGGCCATGCTTGACATTTTGACGAAAATGCAAAGTCATCCATTATCGTTCTTATATCATTGAGGCTTCTTGAATAAGCAAACCAAAGCCCTGGGACACAATAACAAGGATCTTGGTGATGAAAAAGTTCCATTCTGGGTCATAGTCCCCCAAAGTACATTTGAAGACTTTCCACAAAACCTTCAACTTCAGAGGCAATTTACTACATGTTCCGTTGCTCTGAGCGTGAAGTTTGTTCGAAGACTTGCTGCGCAACTTTTAATTTCCTTTCCAACGGTGAAGAGATTAGGTCTCTAGCTCTTCTGGTTCCAAAGATATGGCCGTTTAAAGTTAGAGGTTTTTTTCTTCAAAACTGCTTACTCACCCGTCCCCATGGCCATGCTTGACATTTTGACGAAAATGCAAAGTCATCCATTATCGTTCTTATATCATTGAGGCTTCTTGAATAAGCAAACCAAAGCCCTGGGACACAATAACAAGGATCTTGGTGATGAAAAAGTTCCATTCTGGGTCATAGTCCCCCAAAGTACATTTGAAGACTTTCCACAAAACCTTCAACTTCAGAGGCAATTTACTACATGTTCCGTTGCTCTGAGCGTGAAGTTTGTTCGAAGACTTGCTGCGCAACTTTTAATTTCCTTTCAACGGTGAAGAGATTAGGTCTCTAGCTCTTCTGGTTCCAAAGATATGGCCGTTTAAAGTTAGAGGTTTTTTTCTTCAAAACTGCTTACTCACCCGTCCCCATGGCCATGCTTGACATTTTGACGAAAATGCAAAGTCATCCATTATCGTTCTTATATCATTGAGGCTTCTTGAATAAGCAAACCAAAGCCCTGGGACACAATAACAAGGATCTTGGTGATGAAAAAGTTCCATTCTGGGTCATAGTCCCCCAAAGTACATTTGAAGACTTTCCACAAAACCTTCAACTTCAGAGGCAATTTACTACATGTTCCGTTGCTCTGAGCGTGAAGTTTGTTCGAAGACTTGCTGCGCAACTTTTAATTTCCTTTCCAACGGTGAAGAGATTAGGTCTCTAGCTCTTCTGGTTCCAAAGATATGGCCGTTTAAAGTTAGAGGTTTTTTTCTTCAAAACTGCTTACTCACCCGTCCCCATGGCCATGCTTGACATTTTGACGAAAATGCAAAGTCATCCATTATCGTTCTTATATCATTGAGGCTTCTTGAATAAGCAAACCAAAGCCCTGGGACACAATAACAAGGATCTTGGTGATGAAAAAGTTCCATTCTGGGTCATAGTCCCCCAAAGTACATTTGAAGACTTTCCACAAAACCTTCAACTTCAGAGGCAATTTACTACATGTTCCGTTGCTCTGAGCGTGAAGTTTGTTCGAAGACTTGCTGCGCAACTTTTAATTTCCTTTCCAACGGTGAAGAGATTAGGTCTCTAGCTCTTCTGGTTCCAAAGATATGGCCGTTTAAAGTTAGAGGTTTTTTTCTTCAAAACTGCTTACTCACCCGTCCCCATGGCCATGCTTGACATTTTGACGAAAATGCAAAGTCATCCATTATCGTTCTTATATCATTGAGGCTTCTTGAATAAGCAAACCAAAGCCCTGGGACACAATAACAAGGATCTTGGTGATGAAAAAGTTCCATTCTGGGTCATAGTCCCCCAAAGTACATTTGAAGACTTTCCACAAAACCTTCAACTTCAGAGGCAATTTACTACATGTTCCGTTGCTCTGAGCGTGAAGTTTGTTCGAAGACTTGCTGCGCAACTTTTAATTTCCTTTCCAACGGTGAAGAGATTAGGTCTCTAGCTCTTCTGGTTCCAAAGATATGGCCGTTTAAAGTTAGAGGTTTTTTTCTTCAAAACTGCTTACTCACCCGTCCCCATGGCCATGCTTGACATTTTGACGAAAATGCAAAGTCATCCATTATCGTTCTTATATCATTGAGGCTTCTTGAATAAGCAAACCAAAGCCCTGGGACACAATAACAAGGATCTTGGTGATGAAAAAGTTCCATTCTGGGTCATAGTCCCCCAAAGTACATTTGAAGACTTTCCACAAAACCTTCAACTTCAGAGGCAATTTACTACATGTTCCGTTGCTCTGAGCGTGAAGTTTGTTCGAAGACTTGCTGCGCAACTTTTAATTTCCTTTTCAACGGTGAAGAGATTAGGTCTCTAGCTCTTCTGGTTCCAAAGATATGGCCGTTTAAAGTTAGAGGTTTTTTTCTTCAAAACTGCTTACTCACCCGTCCCCATGGCCATGCTTGACATTTTGACGAAAATGCAAAGTCATCCATTATCGTTCTTATATCATTGAGGCTTCTTGAATAAGCAAACCAAAGCCCTGGGACACAATAACAAGGATCTTGGTGATGAAAAAGTTCCATTCTGGGTCATAGTCCCCCAAAGTACATTTGAAGACTTTCCACAAAACCTTCAACTTCAGAGGCAATTTACTACATGTTCCGTTGCTCTGAGCGTGAAGTTTGTTCGAAGACTTGCTGCGCAACTTTTAATTTCCTTTCCAACGGTGAAGAGATTAGGTCTCTAGCTCTTCTGGTTCCAAAGATATGGCCGTTTAAAGTTAGAGGTTTTTTTCTTCAAAACTGCTTACTCACCCGTCCCCATGGCCATGCTTGACATTTTGACGAAAATGCAAAGTCATCCATTATCGTTCTTATATCATTGAGGCTTCTTGAATAAGCAAACCAAAGCCCTGGGACACAATAACAAGGATCTTGGTGATGAAAAAGTTCCATTCTGGGTCATAGTCCCCCAAAGTACATTTGAAGACTTTCCACAAAACCTTCAACTTCAGAGGCAATTTACTACATGTTCCGTTGCTCTGAGCGTGAAGTTTGTTCGAAGACTTGCTGCGCAACTTTTAATTTCCTTTTCAACGGTGAAGAGATTAGGTCTCTAGCTCTTCTGGTTCCAAAGATATGGCCGTTTAAAGTTAGAGGTTTTTTTCTTCAAAACTGCTTACTCACCCGTCCCCATGGCCATGCTTGACATTTTGACGAAAATGCAAAGTCATCCATTATCGTTCTTATATCATTGAGGCTTCTTGAATAAGCAAACCAAAGCCCTGGGACACAATAACAAGGATCTTGGTGATGAAAAAGTTCCATTCTGGGTCATAGTCCCCCAAAGTACATTTGAAGACTTTCCACAAAACCTTCAACTTCAGAGGCAATTTACTACATGTTCCGTTGCTCTGAGCGTGAAGTTTGTTCGAAGACTTGCTGCGCAACTTTTAATTTCCTTTCCAACGGTGAAGAGATTAGGTCTCTAGCTCTTCTGGTTCCAAAGATATGGCCGTTTAAAGTTAGAGGTTTTTTTCTTCAAAACTGCTTACTCACCCGTCCCCATGGCCATGCTTGACATTTTGACGAAAATGCAAAGTCATCCATTATCGTTCTTATATCATTGAGGCTTCTTGAATAAGCAAACCAAAGCCCTGGGACACAATAACAAGGATCTTGGTGATGAAAAAGTTCCATTCTGGGTCATAGTCCCCCAAAGTACATTTGAAGACTTTCCACAAAACCTTCAACTTCAGAGGCAATTTACTACATGTTCCGTTGCTCTGAGCGTGAAGTTTGTTCGAAGACTTGCTGCGCAACTTTTAATTTCCTTTCAACGGTGAAGAGATTAGGTCTCTAGCTCTTCTGGTTCCAAAGATATGGCCGTTTAAAGTTAGAGGTTTTTTTCTTCAAAACTGCTTACTCACCCGTCCCCATGGCCATGCTTGACATTTTGACGAAAATGCAAAGTCATCCATTATCGTTCTTATATCATTGAGGCTTCTTGAATAAGCAAACCAAAGCCCTGGGACACAATAACAAGGATCTTGGTGATGAAAAAGTTCCATTCTGGGTCATAGTCCCCCAAAGTACATTTGAAGACTTTCCACAAAACCTTCAACTTCAGAGGCAATTTACTACATGTTCCGTTGCTCTGAGCGTGAAGTTTGTTCGAAGACTTGCTGCGCAACTTTTAATTTCCTTTCAACGGTGAAGAGATTAGGTCTCTAGCTCTTCTGGTTCCAAAGATATGGCCGTTTAAAGTTAGAGGTTTTTTTCTTCAAAACTGCTTACTCACCCGTCCCCATGGCCATGCTTGACATTTTGACGAAAATGCAAAGTCATCCATTATCGTTCTTATATCATTGAGGCTTCTTGAATAAGCAAACCAAAGCCCTGGGACACAATAACAAGGATCTTGGTGATGAAAAAGTTCCATTCTGGGTCATAGTCCCCCAAAGTACATTTGAAGACTTTCCACAAAACCTTCAACTTCAGAGGCAATTTACTACATGTTCCGTTGCTCTGAGCGTGAAGTTTGTTCGAAGACTTGCTGCGCAACTTTTAATTTCCTTTCCAACGGTGAAGAGATTAGGTCTCTAGCTCTTCTGGTTCCAAAGATATGGCCGTTTAAAGTTAGAGGTTTTTTTCTTCAAAACTGCTTACTCACCCGTCCCCATGGCCATGCTTGACATTTTGACGAAAATGCAAAGTCATCCATTATCGTTCTTATATCATTGAGGCTTCTTGAATAAGCAAACCAAAGCCCTGGGACACAATAACAAGGATCTTGGTGATGAAAAAGTTCCATTCTGGGTCATAGTCCCCCAAAGTACATTTGAAGACTTTCCACAAAACCTTCAACTTCAGAGGCAATTTACTACATGTTCCGTTGCTCTGAGCGTGAAGTTTGTTCGAAGACTTGCTGCGCAACTTTTAATTTCCTTTTCAACGGTGAAGAGATTAGGTCTCTAGCTCTTCTGGTTCCAAAGATATGGCCGTTTAAAGTTAGAGGTTTTTTTCTTCAAAACTGCTTACTCACCCGTCCCCATGGCCATGCTTGACATTTTGACGAAAATGCAAAGTCATCCATTATCGTTCTTATATCATTGAGGCTTCTTGAATAAGCAAACCAAAGCCCTGGGACACAATAACAAGGATCTTGGTGATGAAAAAGTTCCATTCTGGGTCATAGTCCCCCAAAGTACATTTGAAGACTTTCCACAAAACCTTCAACTTCAGAGGCAATTTACTACATGTTCCGTTGCTCTGAGCGTGAAGTTTGTTCGAAGACTTGCTGCGCAACTTTTAATTTCCTTTTCAACGGTGAAGAGATTAGGTCTCTAGCTCTTCTGGTTCCAAAGATATGGCCGTTTAAAGTTAGAGGTTTTTTTCTTCAAAACTGCTTACTCACCCGTCCCCATGGCCATGCTTGACATTTTGACGAAAATGCAAAGTCATCCATTATCGTTCTTATATCATTGGGGCTTCTTGAATAAGCAAACCAAAGCCCTGGGACACAATAACAAGGATCTTGGTGATGAAAAAGTTCCATTCTGGGTCATAGTCCCCCAAAGTACATTTGAAGACTTTCCACAAAACCTTCAACTTCAGAGGCAATTTACTACATGTTCCGTTGCTCTGAGCGTGAAGTTTGTTCGAAGACTTGCTGCGCAACTTTTAATTTCCTTTCAACGGTGAAGAGATTAGGTCTCTAGCTCTTCTGGTTCCAAAGATATGGCCGTTTAAAGTTAGAGGTTTTTTTCTTCAAAACTGCTTACTCACCCGTCCCCATGGCCATGCTTGACATTTTGACGAAAATGCAAAGTCATCCATTATCGTTCTTATATCATTGAGGCTTCTTGAATAAGCAAACCAAAGCCCTGGGACACAATAACAAGGATCTTGGTGATGAAAAAGTTCCATTCTGGGTCATAGTCCCCCAAAGTACATTTGAAGACTTTCCACAAAACCTTCAACTTCAGAGGCAATTTACTACATGTTCCGTTGCTCTGAGCGTGAAGTTTGTTCGAAGACTTGCTGCGCAACTTTTAATTTCCTTTCAACGGTGAAGAGATTAGGTCTCTAGCTCTTCTGGTTCCAAAGATATGGCCGTTTAAAGTTAGAGGTTTTTTTCTTCAAAACTGCTTACTCACCCGTCCCCATGGCCATGCTTGACATTTTGACGAAAATGCAAAGTCATCCATTATCGTTCTTATATCATTGAGGCTTCTTGAATAAGCAAACCAAAGCCCTGGGACACAATAACAAGGATCTTGGTGATGAAAAAGTTCCATTCTGGGTCATAGTCCCCCAAAGTACATTTGAAGACTTTCCACAAAACCTTCAACTTCAGAGGCAATTTACTACATGTTCCGTTGCTCTGAGCGTGAAGTTTGTTCGAAGACTTGCTGCGCAACTTTTAATTTCCTTTCAACGGTGAAGAGATTAGGTCTCTAGCTCTTCTGGTTCCAAAGATATGGCCGTTTAAAGTTAGAGGTTTTTTTCTTCAAAACTGCTTACTCACCCGTCCCCATGGCCATGCTTGACATTTTGACGAAAATGCAAAGTCATCCATTATCGTTCTTATATCATTGAGGCTTCTTGAATAAGCAAACCAAAGCCCTGGGACACAATAACAAGGATCTTGGTGATGAAAAAGTTCCATTCTGGGTCATAGTCCCCCAAAGTACATTTGAAGACTTTCCACAAAACCTTCAACTTCAGAGGCAATTTACTACATGTTCCGTTGCTCTGAGCGTGAAGTTTGTTCGAAGACTTGCTGCGCAACTTTTAATTTCCTTTTCAACGGTGAAGAGATTAGGTCTCTAGCTCTTCTGGTTCCAAAGATATGGCCGTTTAAAGTTAGAGGTTTTTTTCTTCAAAACTGCTTACTCACCCGTCCCCATGGCCATGCTTGACATTTTGACGAAAATGCAAAGTCATCCATTATCGTTCTTATATCATTGAGGCTTCTTGAATAAGCAAACCAAAGCCCTGGGACACAATAACAAGGATCTTGGTGATGAAAAAGTTCCATTCTGGGTCATAGTCCCCCAAAGTACATTTGAAGACTTTCCACAAAACCTTCAACTTCAGAGGCAATTTACTACATGTTCCGTTGCTCTGAGCGTGAAGTTTGTTCGAAGACTTGCTGCGCAACTTTTAATTTCCTTTCAACGGTGAAGAGATTAGGTCTCTAGCTCTTCTGGTTCCAAAGATATGGCCGTTTAAAGTTAGAGGTTTTTTTCTTCAAAACTGCTTACTCACCCGTCCCCATGGCCATGCTTGACATTTTGACGAAAATGCAAAGTCATCCATTATCGTTCTTATATCATTGGGGCTTCTTGAATAAGCAAACCAAAGCCCTGGGACACAATAACAAGGATCTTGGTGATGAAAAAGTTCCATTCTGGGTCATAGTCCCCCAAAGTACATTTGAAGACTTTCCACAAAACCTTCAACTTCAGAGGCAATTTACTACATGTTCCGTTGCTCTGAGCGTGAAGTTTGTTCGAAGACTTGCTGCGCAACTTTTAATTTCCTTTTCAACGGTGAAGAGATTAGGTCTCTAGCTCTTCTGGTTCCAAAGATATGGCCGTTTAAAGTTAGAGGTTTTTTTCTTCAAAACTGCTTACTCACCCGTCCCCATGGCCATGCTTGACATTTTGACGAAAATGCAAAGTCATCCATTATCGTTCTTATATCATTGAGGCTTCTTGAATAAGCAAACCAAAGCCCTGGGACACAATAACAAGGATCTTGGTGATGAAAAAGTTCCATTCTGGGTCATAGTCCCCCAAAGTACATTTGAAGACTTTCCACAAAACCTTCAACTTCAGAGGCAATTTACTACATGTTCCGTTGCTCTGAGCGTGAAGTTTGTTCGAAGACTTGCTGCGCAACTTTTAATTTCCTTTCCAACGGTGAAGAGATTAGGTCTCTAGCTCTTCTGGTTCCAAAGATATGGCCGTTTAAAGTTAGAGGTTTTTTTCTTCAAAACTGCTTACTCACCCGTCCCCATGGCCATGCTTGACATTTTGACGAAAATGCAAAGTCATCCATTATCGTTCTTATATCATTGAGGCTTCTTGAATAAGCAAACCAAAGCCCTGGGACACAATAACAAGGATCTTGGTGATGAAAAAGTTCCATTCTGGGTCATAGTCCCCCAAAGTACATTTGAAGACTTTCCACAAAACCTTCAACTTCAGAGGCAATTTACTACATGTTCCGTTGCTCTGAGCGTGAAGTTTGTTCGAAGACTTGCTGCGCAACTTTTAATTTCCTTTCCAACGGTGAAGAGATTAGGTCTCTAGCTCTTCTGGTTCCAAAGATATGGCCGTTTAAAGTTAGAGGTTTTTTTCTTCAAAACTGCTTACTCACCCGTCCCCATGGCCATGCTTGACATTTTGACGAAAATGCAAAGTCATCCATTATCGTTCTTATATCATTGAGGCTTCTTGAATAAGCAAACCAAAGCCCTGGGACACAATAACAAGGATCTTGGTGATGAAAAAGTTCCATTCTGGGTCATAGTCCCCCAAAGTACATTTGAAGACTTTCCACAAAACCTTCAACTTCAGAGGCAATTTACTACATGTTCCGTTGCTCTGAGCGTGAAGTTTGTTCGAAGACTTGCTGCGCAACTTTTAATTTCCTTTCCAACGGTGAAGAGATTAGGTCTCTAGCTCTTCTGGTTCCAAAGATATGGCCGTTTAAAGTTAGAGGTTTTTTTCTTCAAAACTGCTTACTCACCCGTCCCCATGGCCATGCTTGACATTTTGACGAAAATGCAAAGTCATCCATTATCGTTCTTATGTCATTGGGGCTTCATGAATAAGCAAACCAAAGCCCTGGGACACAATAACAAGGATCTTGGCGATGAAAAAGTTCCATTCTGGGTCATAGTCCCCCAAAGCACATTTGAAGACTTTCCACAAAACCTTCAACTTCAGAGGCAATTTACTACATGTTCCGTTGCTCTGAGCGTGAAGTTTGTTCGAAGACTTGCTGCGCAACTTTTAATTTCCTTTCCAACGGTGAAGAGATTAGGTCTCTAGCTCTTCTGGTTCCAAAGATATGGCCGTTTAAAGTTAGAGGTTTTTTTCTTCAAAACTGCTTACTCACCCGTCCCCATGGCCATGCTTGACATTTTGACGAAAATGCAAAGTCATCCATTATCGTTCTTATGTCATTGGGGCTTCATGAATAAGCAAACCAAAGCCCTGGGACACAATAACAAGGATCTTGGCGATGAAAAAGTTTCATTCTGGGTCATAGTCCCCCAAAGCACATTTGAAGACTTTCCACAAAACCTTCAACTTCAGAGGCCATTTACTATGTTCCGTTGCTCTGAGCGTGAAGTTTGTTCGAAGACTTGCTGCGCAACTTTTAATTTCCTTTCCAACGGTGAAGAGATTACGTCTCTAGCTCTTCTGGTTCCAAAGATATGGCCGTTTAAAGTTAGAGGTTTTTTTCTTCAAAACTGCTTACTCACCCGTCCCCATGGCCATGCTTGACATTTTGACGAAAATGCAAAGTCATCCATTATCGTTCTTATGTCATTGGGGCTTCATGAATAAGCAAACCAAAGCCCTGGGACACAATAACAAGGATCTTGGCGATGAAAAAGTTCCATTCTGGGTCATAGTCCCCCAAAGCACATTTGAAGACTTTCCACAAAACCTTCAACTTCAGAGGCCATTTACTACATGTTCCGTTGCTCTGAGCGTGAAGTTTGTTCGAAGACTTGCTGCGCAACTTTTAATTTCCTTTCCAACGGTGAAGAGATTACGTCTCTAGCTCTTCTGGTTCCAAAGATATGGCCGTTTAAAGTTAGAGGTTTTTTTCTTCAAAACTGCTTACTCACCCGTCCCCATGGCCATGCTTGACATTTTGACGAAAATGCAAAGTCATCCATTATCGTTCTTATGTCATTGGGGCTTCATGAATAAGCAAACCAAAGCCCTGGGACACAATAACAAGGATCTTGGCGATGAAAAAGTTTCATTCTGGGTCATAGTCCCCCAAAGCACATTTGAAGACTTTCCACAAAACCTTCAACTTCAGAGGCCATTTACTACATGTTCCGTTGCTCTGAGCGTGAAGTTTGTTCGAAGACTTGCTGCGCAACTTTTAATTTCCTTTCCAACGGTGAAGAGATTACGTCTCTAGCTCTTCTGGTTCCAAAGATATGGCCGTTTAAAGTTAGAGGTTTTTTTCTTCAAAACTGCTTACTCACCCGTCCCCATGGCCATGCTTGACATTTTGACGAAAATGCAAAGTCATCCATTATCGTTCTTATGTCATTGGGGCTTCATGAATAAGCAAACCAAAGCCCTGGACACAATAACAAGGATCTTGGCGATGAAAAAGTTTCATTCTGGGTCATAGTCCCCCAAAGCACATTTGAAGACTTTCCACAAAACCTTCAACTTCAGAGGCCATTTACTACTATGTTCCGTTGCTCTGAGCGTGAAGTTTGTTCGAAGACTTGCTGCGCAACTTTTAATTTCCTTTCCAACGGTGAAGAGATTAGGTCTCTAGCTCTTCTGGTTCCAAAGATATGGCCGTTTAAAGTTAGAGGTTTTTTTCTTCAAAACTGCTTACTCACCCGTCCCCATGGCCATGCTTGACATTTTGACGAAAATGCAAAGTCATCCATTATCGTTCTTATGTCATTGGGGCTTCATGAATAAGCAAACCAAAGCCCTGGGACACAATAACAAGGATCTTGGCGATGAAAAAGTTCATTCTGGGTCATAGTCCCCCAAAGCACATTTGAAGACTTTCCACAAAACCTTCAACTTCAGAGGCCATTTACTACATGTTCCGTTGCTCTGAGCGTGAAGTTTGTTCGAAGACTTGCTGCGCAACTTTTAATTTCCTTTCCAACGGTGAAGAGATTAGGTCTCTAGCTCTTCTGGTTCCAAAGATATGGCCGTTTAAAGTTAGAGGTTTTTTTCTTCAAAACTGCTTACTCACCCGTCCCCATGGCCATGCTTGACATTTTGACGAAAATGCAAAGTCATCCATTATCGTTCTTATGTCATTGGGGCTTCATGAATAAGCAAACCAAAGCCCTGGGACACAATAACAAGGATCTTGGCGATGAAAAAGTTTCATTCTGGGTCATAGTCCCCCAAAGCACATTTGAAGACTTTCCACAAAACCTTCAACTTCAGAGGCCATTTACTCTATGTTCCGTTGCTCTGAGCGTGAAGTTTGTTCGAAGACTTGCTGCGCAACTTTTAATTTCCTTTCCAACGGTGAAGAGATTACGTCTCTAGCTCTTCTGGTTCCAAAGATATGGCCGTTTAAAGTTAGAGGTTTTTTTCTTCAAAACTGCTTTCTCACCCGTCCCCATGGCCATGCTTGACATTTTGACGAAAATGCAAAGTCATCCATTATCGTTCTTATGTCATTGGGGCTTCATGAATAAGCAAACCAAAGCCCTGGACACAATAACAAGGATCTTGGCGATGAAAAAGTTTCATTCTGGGTCATAGTCCCCCAAAGCACATTTGAAGACTTTCCACAAAACCTTCAACTTCAGAGGCCATTTACTCATGTTCCGTTGCTCTGAGCGTGAAGTTTGTTCGAAGACTTGCTGCGCAACTTTTAATTTCCTTTCCAACGGTGAAGAGATTACGTCTCTAGCTCTTCTGGTTCCAAAGATATGGCCGTTTAAAGTTAGAGGTTTTTTTCTTCAAAACTGCTTACTCACCCGTCCCCATGGCCATGCTTGACATTTTGACGAAAATGCAAAGTCATCCATTATCGTTCTTATGTCATTGGGGCTTCATGAATAAGCAAACCAAAGCCCTGGGACACAATAACAAGGATCTTGGCGATGAAAAAGTTTCATTCTGGGTCATAGTCCCCCAAAGCACATTTGAAGACTTTCCACAAAACCTTCAACTTCAGAGGCCATTTACTACATGTTCCGTTGCTCTGAGCGTGAAGTTTGTTCGAAGACTTGCTGCGCAACTTTTAATTTCCTTTCCAACGGTGAAGAGATTAGGTCTCTAGCTCTTCTGGTTCCAAAGATATGGCCGTTTAAAGTTAGAGGTTTTTTTCTTCAAAACTGCTTCTCACCCGTCCCCATGGCCATGCTTGACATTTTGACGAAAATGCAAAGTCATCCATTATCGTTCTTATGTCATTGGGGCTTCATGAATAAGCAAACCAAAGCCCTGGGACACAATAACAAGGATCTTGGTGATGAAAAAGTTTCATTCTGGGTCATAGTCCCCCAAAGCACATTTGAAGACTTTCCACAAAACCTTCAACTTCAGAGGCCATTTACTCTATGTTCCGTTGCTCTGAGCGTGAAGTTTGTTCGAAGACTTGCTGCGCAACTTTTAATTTCCTTTCCAACGGTGAAGAGATTAGGTCTCTAGCTCTTCTGGTTCCAAAGATATGGCCGTTTAAAGTTAGAGGTTTTTTTCTTCAAAACTGCTTCTCACCCGTCCCCATGGCCATGCTTGACATTTTGACGAAAATGCAAAGTCATCCATTATCGTTCTTATGTCATTGGGGCTTCATGAATAAGCAAACCAAAGCCCTGGGACACAATAACAAGGATCTTGGCGATGAAAAAGTTTCATTCTGGGTCATAGTCCCCCAAAGCACATTTGAAGACTTTCCACAAAACCTTCAACTTCAGAGGCCATTTACTCATGTTCCGTTGCTCTGAGCGTGAAGTTTGTTCGAAGACTTGCTGCGCAACTTTTAATTTCCTTTCCAACGGTGAAGAGATTAGGTCTCTAGCTCTTCTGGTTCCAAAGATATGGCCGTTTAAAGTTAGAGGTTTTTTTCTTCAAAACTGCTTACTCACCCGTCCCCATGGCCATGCTTGACATTTTGACGAAAATGCAAAGTCATCCATTATCGTTCTTATGTCATTGGGGCTTCATGAATAAGCAAACCAAAGCCCTGGGACACAATAACAAGGATCTTGGCGATGAAAAAGTTTCATTCTGGGTCATAGTCCCCCAAAGCACATTTGAAGACTTTCCACAAAACCTTCAACTTCAGAGGCCATTTACTACTATGTTCCGTTGCTCTGAGCGTGAAGTTTGTTCGAAGACTTGCTGCGCAACTTTTAATTTCCTTTCAACGGTGAAGAGATTAGGTCTCTAGCTCTTCTGGTTCCAAAGATATGGCCGTTTAAAGTTAGAGGTTTTTTCTTCAAAACTGCTTACTCACCCGTCCCCATGGCCATGCTTGACATTTTGACGAAAATGCAAAGTCATCCATTATCGTTCTTATATCATTGAGGCTTCTTGAATAAGCAAACCAAAGCCCTGGGACACAATAACAAGGATCTTGGCGATGAAAAAGTTTCATTCTGGGTCATAGTCCCCCAAAGCACATTTGAAGACTTTCCACAAAACCTTCAACTTCAGAGGCCATTTACTACATGTTCCGTTGCTCTGAGCGTGAAGTTTGTTCGAAGACTTGCTGCGCAACTTTTAATTTCCTTTCCAACGGTGAAGAGATTAGGTCTCTAGCTCTTCTGGTTCCAAAGATATGGCCGTTTAAAGTTAGAGGTTTTTTTCTTCAAAACTGCTTACTCACCCGTCCCCATGGCCATGCTTGACATTTTGACGAAAATGCAAAGTCATCCATTATCGTTCTTATGTCATTGGGGCTTCATGAATAAGCAAACCAAAGCCCTGGGACACAATAACAAGGATCTTGGCGATGAAAAAGTTTCATTCTGGGTCATAGTCCCCCAAAGCACATTTGAAGACTTTCCACAAAACCTTCAACTTCAGAGGCAATTTACTCTATGTTCCGTTGCTCTGAGCGTGAAGTTTGTTCGAAGACTTGCTGCGCAACTTTTAATTTCCTTTCCAACGGTGAAGAGATTACGTCTCTAGCTCTTCTGGTTCCAAAGATATGGCCGTTTAAAGTTAGAGGTTTTTTTCTTCAAAACTGCTTACTCACCCGTCCCCATGGCCATGCTTGACATTTTGACGAAAATGCAAAGTCATCCATTATCGTTCTTATGTCATTGGGGCTTCATGAATAAGCAAACCAAAGCCCTGGGACACAATAACAAGGATCTTGGCGATGAAAAAGTTCCATTCTGGGTCATAGTCCCCCAAAGCACATTTGAAGACTTTCCACAAAACCTTCAACTTCAGAGGCCATTTACTCATGTTCCGTTGCTCTGAGCGTGAAGTTTGTTCGAAGACTTGCTGCGCAACTTTTAATTTCCTTTCCAACGGTGAAGAGATTACGTCTCTAGCTCTTCTGGTTCCAAAGATATGGCCGTTTAAAGTTAGAGGTTTTTTTCTTCAAAACTGCTTACTCACCCGTCCCCATGGCCATGCTTGACATTTTGACGAAAATGCAAAGTCATCCATTATCGTTCTTATGTCATTGGGGCTTCATGAATAAGCAAACCAAAGCCCTGGGACACAATAACAAGGATCTTGGCGATGAAAAAGTTTCATTCTGGGTCATAGTCCCCCAAAGCACATTTGAAGACTTTCCACAAAACCTTCAACTTCAGAGGCCATTTACTACATGTTCCGTTGGTCTGAGCGTGAACTTTGTTCGAAGACTTGCTGCGCAACTTTTAATTTCCTTTCCAACGGTGAAGAGATTAGGTCTCTAGCTCTTCTGGTTCCAAAGATATGGCCGTTTAAAGTTAGAGGTTTTTTTTCTTCAAAACTGCTTACTCACCCGTCCCCATGGCCATGCTTGACATTTTGACGAAAATGCAAAGTCATCCATTATCGTTCTTATGTCATTGGGGCTTCATGAATAAGCAAACCAAAGCCCTGGACACAATAACAAGGATCTTGGCGATGAAAAAGTTCATTCTGGGTCATAGTCCCCCAAAGCACATTTGAAGACTTTCCACAAAACCTTCAACTTCAGAGGCCATTTACTACTATGTTCCGTTGCTCTGAGCGTGAAGTTTGTTCGAAGACTTGCTGCGCAACTTTTAATTTCCTTTCCAACGGTGAAGAGATTAGGTCTCTAGCTCTTCTGGTTCCAAAGATATGGCCGTTTAAAGTTAGAGGTTTTTTTCTTCAAAACTGCTTACTCACCCGTCCCCATGGCCATGCTTGACATTTTGACGAAAATGCAAAGTCATCCATTATCGTTCTTATGTCATTGGGGCTTCATGAATAAGCAAACCAAAGCCCTGGAACACAATAACAAGGATCTTGGCGATGAAAAAGTTTCATTCTGGGTCATAGTCCCCAAAGCACATTTGAAGACTTTCCACAAAACCTTCAACTTCAGAGGCATTTACTCTATGTTCCGTTGCTCTGAGCGTGAACTTGTTCGAAGACTTGCTGCGCAACTTTTAATTTCCTTTCCAACGGTGAAGAGATTACGTCTCTAGCTCTTCTGGTTCCAAAGATATGGCCGTTTAAAGTTAGAGGTTTTTTTCTTCAAAACTGCTTACTCACCCGTCCCCATGGCCATGCTTGACATTTTGACGAAAATGCAAAGTCATCCATTATCGTTCTTATGTCATTGGGGCTTCATGAATAAGCAAACCAAAGCCCTGAACACAATAACAAGGATCTTGGCGATGAAAAAGTTCCATTCTGGGTCATAGTCCCCCAAAGCACATTTGAAGACTTTCCACAAAACCTTCAACTTCAGAGGCCATTTACTCTATGTTCCGTTGCTCTGAGCGTGAAGTTTGTTCGAAGACTTGCTGCGCAACTTTTAATTTCCTTTCCAACGGTGAAGAGATTACGTCTCTAGCTCTTCTGGTTCCAAAGATATGGCCGTTTAAAGTTAGAGGTTTTTTTCTTCAAAACTGCTTCTCACCCGTCCCCATGGCCATGCTTGAATTTTGACGAAAATGCAAAGTCATCCATTATCGTTATTATATCATTGAGGCTTCTTGAATAAGCTCTGAGACACAATAACAAGGATCTTGGTGATGAAAAAGTTTCATTCTGGGTCATAGTCCCCCAAAGCACATTTGAAGACTTTCACAAAAACCTTCAACTTCAGAGGCCATTTACTCTATGTTCCGTTGGTCTGAGCGTGAAGTTTGTTCGAAGACTTGCTGCGCAACTTTTAATTTCCTTTCCAACGGTGAAGAGATTACGTCTCTAGCTCTTCTGGTTCCAAAGATATGGCCGTTTAAAGTTAGAGGTTTTTTCTTCAAAACTGCTTTCTCACCCGTCCCCATGGCCATGCTTGACATTTTGACGAAAATGCAAAGTCATCCATTATCGTTCTTATGTCATTGGGGCTTCTGAATAAGCAAACCAAAGCCCATGGACACAATAACAAGGATCTTGGCGATGAAAAAGTTTCATTCTGGGTCATAGTCCCCCAAAGCACATTTGAAGACTTTCCACAAAACCTTCAACTTCAGAGGCCATTTACTCTATGTTCCGTTGGTCTGAGCGTGAAGTTTGTTCGAAGACTTGCTGCGCAACTTTTAATTTCCTTCCAACGGTGAAGAGATTACGTCTCTAGCTCTTCTGGTTCCAAAGATATGGCCGTTTAAAGTTAGAGGGTTTTTTCTTCAAAACTGCTTACTCACCCGTCCCATGGCCATGCTTGAATTTTGACGAAAATGCAAAGTCATCCATTATCGTTTTATGTCATTGGGGCTTCATGAATAAGCAAACCAAAGCCATGGACACAATAACAAGGATCTTGGCGATGAAAAAGTTTCATTCTGGGTCATAGTCCCCCAAAGCACATTTGAAGACTTTCCACAAAACCTTCAACTTCAGAGGCCATTACTCTATGTTCCGTTGGTCTGAGCGTGAAGTTTGTTCGAAGACTTGCTGCGCAACTTTAATTTCCTTTCCAACGGTGAAGAGATTAGGTCTCTAGCTCTCTGGTTCCAAAGTTATGGCCGTTTAAAGTTAGAGGTTTTTTTCTTCAAAACTGCTTCTCACCCGTCCCCATGGCCATGCTTGAAATTTTGACGAAAATGCAAAGTCATCCATTATCGTTCTTATCATTGGGGCTTCTTGAATAAGCAAACCAAAGCCATGGGACACAATAACAAGGATCTTGGCGATGAAAAAGTTCATTCTGGGTCATAGTCCCCCAAAGTAATTTGAAGACTTTCCACAAAACCTTCAACTTCAGAGGCCATTTACTACATGTTCCGTTGCTCTGAGCGTGAAGTTTGTTCGAAGACTTGCTGCGCAACTTTTAATTTCTTTCCAACGGTGAAGAGATTAGGTCTCTAGCTCTTCTGGTTCCAAAGATATGGCCGTTTAAAGTTAGAGGTTTTTTTCTTCAAAACTGCTTTCTCACCGTCCCCATGGCCATGCTTGACATTTTGACGAAAATGCAAAGTCATCCATTATCGTTTATGTCATTGGGGCTTCATGAATAAGCAAACCAAAGCCCGGGACACAATAACAAGGATCTGGCGATGAAAAGTTCCATTCTGGGTCATAGTCCCCCAAAGTACATTTGAAGACTTTCCACAAAACCTTCAACTTCAGAGGCCATTTACTATGTGTTCCGTTGCTCTGAGCGAGAAGTTGTTCGAAGACTTGCTGCGCAACTTTAATTTCCTTTCCAACGGTGAAGAGATTACGTCTCTAGCTCTTTGGTTC
>NW_024428117.1:0-40312 GCF_017562075.2 Anopheles merus | reverse complement strand
AAAGACTTTTTAGATTTAAACTTCGAAAAAAATAACTTATCCAAATTTAGAACAGATACAAACCAATGCAAACTCAAATAGACATGTAATAATTAATAAGGAAATATGGACGGAATTAAAAAAACAAGAAAAATACAGCACCAGGAATAGACAAAATAACTTACGAAGTGCTTCGTAGCATAAATGGAGAAACACTCATCAAGATCATCATAAAAGATGCAAACAATATGTGGATGAAAGGAAAAACACACACAAATCTAAAACAAATTAAAATTATAGCCATACCAAAACCAAAAAGATCCAAACAATATAAACAATTACAGACCAATCCGACTCCTACAAAAGTTCTAAACTCTGCAGTACTCCTCAAACTAAATAGGCACATAGAATTAAGAAAGATTCTACCAGAAACCTCTTTTGGATTTAGAAAACACAAAACAATAAATGAATGCATAAATTACCTAACAAATCAAGTATACCAAAACAAAAGAAAAAATAACATGACCGGGGCAATATTTATAGACTTAGAAAAGGCATATAACAAAGTCAAAACCAAAACACTGATTCAAAAATTAATAGACGCTAACACACCAAACCAAATAACTCTATGGGTTACTAATTTCCTTAAAATAGAACAGTAGAGATAGAAAGTAACACAAAGATCAAAATGCTAGTCACTAACGGACTACCCCAGGGAGATGTAATGTCCCCTACTCTATTCAATCTATATACCAAAGATATACACAATAAAATAACAAATGAAAACACAAAATTATTAGAATATGCAGATGATTTTGTGATAATTGCCAGAGGAAAGGACCAAAACGAACTGAAGACCATTCTTCAAACAGCTTTAAATTCATTCATAAACGAAATAGAGGAACTAAACCTCCCCATAAACACGGACAAAACTAAATATATGATTTTTAACAATAAAAACCAAAATCTCAACCTCAACATACGAAACACACAAATAGAAATAACAAACACATACAAATACCTCGGCACCATAATAGACAATAAGCTTAAATTTCATAAACACATAGAATACATGAGGAATAAAGCCACAGATAGACCCACAAAAAGCACTAATAGTATACAGGTCAACTATGCGAAGTATATTTCAAACGGGCTCTTCATACTTAAACAATAGCAACCAAAGCAATAGGAAAAAAATAAACACAACAATTAACCAAGCGATACGCTAAGCTACAAGATGCACAAAACGACACCCATTAACACCTTGCACGCAATTGCAGCCGAAATCCCATTCCAATTCAGATCTAAATTCATAGCACGTAAAGAACTAGCAAAAATAATAGTATATTCACACATATTAAGAAAACAAATAAATAAGGTAAAAGATAATAACTACAATAACAACTCAAAACTATACCAAGAGAAAATATATGAAGAAGACTACAACATTCTAAAACAACTATCCATAAGCCAAATGAACAACATTGCAACAAAAATAAACATAGACTTAACACTTAATAAAGAAATAGGTACCAAAGCAAACAAAAATAAAGAGACGATTTAATGAATAACCTTAGAAAAGATGAAAAACTACAACAATGATGGACCAACAATTTTTACGGATGGTAGCTTAAAAGATAATCAGGCGGGAATAGGAATTTACATAAAAGATAGAAAACATAACATATACAAAGAATATAAAATTAAAAACATAGCATCAATAGCAACAATAGAACTGATAGCCATCGAAAAAGCTCTGGAGATAGCTAAAAAATATAAGATGAAAAACATAACCCTATATACTGATAGCCTGACCTCATGCAACATCCTAAAAAAAGCACAAAAAGAACCACAAATAGAAGGAATTTTATATAACATCGTACAAAAATGCGCCAGCACTAACACACAAATTGTTTGGATACCGTCGTACGTAGGTATAAACGGAAACGAAGTCGCAGACGAATTAGCGAATAAAGGATGCCTAACAAGTGTAGAATTAGACAATAAAATAAGGTTTACTGATGCCAAAGATTTGTACCGTAAGGAAATGGAAAAACAGGCTACAGAATGGTACACAAATGAGTCCATTACTAAAGGGCAAAAATTCCTAAATTTCCAAACTGAATTCAAAACTGAAATTTGGCACAAAAACATAAAAATTAGCGGGTAACAAATAAAAATAATGAACAGAGTATTATCCGGGCCGGTCTGGTGGTACAGTCGTCAACTTGCACGACTCAACAACATGCCCGTCATGGGTTCAAGCCCCGAATAGACCGTGCTCCCATACGTAGGACTGACTATCCTGCTATGGTAACAATAAGTCACTGAAAGCCAAGCTTTCACTTCACTAGTGGGTACAGGGCAGGCCTTGACCGATAACGGTTGTTGTGCTAATGAAGAAGATTATCCGGGCATGATTATTCAGATTACTGGCTAGCTAAAATGAAAATAACCCAAAAAGGCGAATGTGAAAATTGCAGAATATCAAATACAGGATGGCACATGATTTTTGATTGTCCCAAATACAATAATAATAACAATAACAATAACAATAGAACAAAATTTGAAGATTTCCGAAAAACATGGAGAGAACCCTCTGGAAAAACAATAAGGCAAATTATAAATTTCATAAAACAAAACCACATAGAAATATGAAAAAAGAGAGGAAAAGGAGAAACATCTTTTATCTCTTCCTGCAATGGAAGATCATTTAAAGAAAAAAAAATCTCCCTAAAACCTCAAAAAAAAAACAAACAAACAAGAGAAAAATAAACAATAGCATAAATAACTATAATTAACTAGGGAAATAAATGGAACAACACAAACAGATGGAAACTAAGGCGGCGCTCTAGCAGCAATCGAACACGACATCCGACACGAACAAACCCATATAATCATATGGAGGTGCACTGTCAGACACTAACCAACAAACAAGACAAACATGTCAAATCCCATACATTTTTCCTGTTCGATGTCGTGTTCGATTGGTGCTAGAGCGCCGGCTAACTGAATTTTGTTTTCAAAACCCAGTATAGTTACCCACACACACATACACAACACACACACATACACAACCCACACACACATACACACATACACAACAAAAATCTACAAATATTTTTGTGAAAATTGGGTCTTTCTATAGCATAGATTGCTGCTTAAAGTCAGCTTTAGTGATAGCTATATTGTTTAAATTAAGATACAATTGTATAGCCCTCGAGGCAAACCATTTATTTTGAATGACAAGTAAATAAATAAATACATAAATACACAAATTATAATATGCATAATTAATTCATCAATAATTTAACTAATAAAGAATCAATCAATTAATCAATAAACAGATAAATAAGAAAAAAATTAAAAAATTATAAATAAATAACTTAATTTGTTTTCAAAATATTTTTAATTCTAAATATTAGTAAAAACAAAATGGTTATGGATTGTTTCCTCATAAATTGAATAATTGAACTGAATATTTAGTATTCAGTATAAAGTATTTAGTTTTTTTTTTATCTACCGCGCGGGGTTTTAGAATATATAATATTTAATAGCTGGGAAAGGATGGATGGGAAAAAGTTGTTAGGGAGAAGAATTCGGAAAGGCGGGAATCAAAATGGGACAGTGGAACGTGATAACTAAACATCTAACCAAGCACTCAATTAAATGAAGCGCAACAGATAACATAAAGGTATTGAATTGGGATGTTTTAATCTGACGGCATCCTAATTCTGATACGTTTACAAAGCAATTTATAGTGTTTAGTAAAACCGTGTACTACTATCTGACGGTAGAATAACGAAACTCTCGGATTTCTAAGTCATTTGTTAGCTTAGTAATGTATCTGTAATACAAATAATCTGCTCAAACAGTACCAACACTCACATCGACCCCACATAAGCATCGTTTCTCGTGAAAATTCATTAAAAATAAAGCTTTGCGTAACACTTACGAACGTAATACGTAACTTTTT
The DNA here is from genome assembly GCF_017562075.2 of Anopheles merus. Classification (NCBI taxonomy): domain Eukaryota; kingdom Metazoa; phylum Arthropoda; class Insecta; order Diptera; family Culicidae; genus Anopheles; species Anopheles merus. The sequence continues at coordinate 36,357 of NW_024428117.1, read as the reverse complement.
AGAATGGATAAAATTCCTTATAATATGATTAACAGTTCTGTATGACTGTACAATTCGGAGCACAGAAGAAAGCCATGCAGCCATCGTAACTAAATAAATGATGCGTTTAGTCCATTATTTAAAAAAAAAGTTTATTACACATCCAACATATCGCCCGACAATCGGTGCACCATTTTCAGATGCACACGAAGTGTACATTTTTGGAAAAATTTCTTTCCACACACGGGACATCCATGATTGCGTTGTTCCAAATGTCGTTTCACGTGGTTCCTGTAGCAGGCACGCGTCTGGAGACTTTTACCGCACATTTCGCATTTGAACGTTTTCCCTACGATGTGCGTATCCGTGTGCGCTGTCCGCAAGCTAGATGTTTTATACGACTTGTTGCAAATCGTGCAAACGTACGGTCGTTCACCACTGTGTGTACCTTTGAGAAATAGAAAAAAACAGTGAATGTTTAACTTGTACGACACAGCAGTACTTTTGCCGATGAACTTACGTTCATGTAGTTTCAACGAGGCTTGCGACGAAAATGATTTATCACATTGCGAACAGTGAAACTTTTGGTCTATTTTTTTCAGATGTTGTGATAATGCTTTCCAAGAGAGAAACTTTTTATCTGAAACCGAAACCCTCGCCCATGAGTGGATAGGTTTGAACCAACTAAAAAAACAATGAACTTACCACAATGTGTACACTCAAACTGTTTCGCTTTGCAGTAGAGTCTTACATGTTGCCTTAAATCGACTCGATCTATTTCTTCCTTACAGTGGGGACAGTTTGGCGAAAGATAATCGACATGCTGATTGCTGATATGTGTGGTCAACCGTGCCAGTGAGGAGTACTCGCATCCACAACCCTCCAACGGACATGGAAACTTTTCCAAATGGCTAATGATATGCTGTTTCACGTGCAACAGATCATCATACCCTGCGTCACAGATTCCGCAGACGCCACTGCCTCCCACAATGCGCTTGGAAGGTTCTACATTGTCACGAACACGGCACGGCTCATTTCCAACAACCGGAAAGTTTAAGCATCCGGAACACTGCACGCTGTGGTCACTCAAATCTTGTTCTCGCAGAAACACATATCGGCAGAAAGTGCAAATGAAAAAGTTCATATGATCGAGCACTATTTTAGAATCAATATGAAGCTGCATGTGTTTCGCCAGGCGTGATTTTGAGAGGGCTATCTTTCCGCATATGTCGCATACATGACTATTGCTTTGCACTGATTTTAAATCATCCAATGCTGTTGGTTCATATTTGGCCACCGCTCGTTCAACGCTGGGTGCTATTTCCAACGCGGACACAAAATTTCCGTCTCCCATATCGGAAAAATATTCCTCTGTATGAATGATTGTAGTATCTTTATCCGAAGTTTCAACACCTTCCGGAGATTGGCTGATGAGACTTTCCCACATCCCATCGGGAGCTACGGATTCATTTTCACTGTTTAACACAGTACCAACCTTCTCCTCCTCCTTCTCCTCCTCCTCCTCCTCCTCCTGCGCCTCCTCGATGGTTTCTTCAATGTATTCCACCAAAGGTGAATGGACTGATTTACTTTCCTCCAAATAGTCACTATCAGGGAAACCACCTTCTTCTATGTGCTCAGTAAATGATGTTCGGTGTAACAGCATCTCTCGCAATACACTTTCCGCTCTACTACACTTTTGTTTAAAGACGTGAAACTGGAGAATGATAGATTTGCACGTCTGGCATATTTTACTCGGAAGCTCCTGGGAGTTTTTCACCTGTGAAAAATTAAATCGCACACATTAGCGCATGGCTTTCGCGCAAACAACTGTTCTACAAGCTTCCACATTTTCGCCTGTTACTTGCCTGTATGCCGACACAGCTCTCGATCACTTCAACCAGTGGCACAATCCTACCGTCCACAATTGCATCTGTAAATATGTTGAACAATGTCTCGTTCATATTGGTTTGTGATAAACAGATTCGACACACTTTGTGTAAGTCTATGTCCAAACATATTTCCTTCATTGTCGCTCCTCAAGTGCTACGGACGACATGCAAACAAGCGACTTCGTTAAAAAGTCCTGCGAGTAGTTTGTTTGTTTACCTTTTTTTTAGCTACACATCGGCCAGTTGTCAGCTCTATTGCTGGTGATATATGAAGTTGTAAAAGCGAATGTGTTCAAAATGGCAGTTCATAAATCAATTGTTTTTACTTATGCTCCATTGTTAATTTGTTGTTTTTCTTTTTAAGAAAGTATTACAAACATCTTAAAACAAAGTGGAGTTTTGTCTTAAAATGATACTCAATATTATAATAAATCAAAGCGAAATTAAAAATGCGATTTGTGTTGTCATGAGAGAGGTGTACGTATTGCGTTTGGAGTAGGTGTAAATTTCCTTTTTTGATTCACAGTTCGTTTTCGGTAGGTGGTAAAGGTAGGTGGTATATGGAAAAGCTGATTCATTTCAATAAAACAAAAACTGAGAAAAAAATAATTCATCCAACCAATTATTTCGTTATTTGCCTATAAAATAATAAAAAGAAAGAGTCAAATTTAACGGTTTTCAATGCAGTACTAGCGCAGTTTGCACGTGAAGAAGCGGACTTTTCAACCCGACGCTATATTTTTGGCAGTATTGGGCTGAATCTGTTCTGGTCTCCAGGTACAACAAACAAACGCGCAACAAAAACGAAATCATTTCCATTTTCAGCACATCGTAGCTTCTCCGGCAATATTCAAGCGTATCGGAGGTAAATAACGCCAATTCCGACCAACTTCCCATGCGATGGACACCCAAGAACTGGAATTAACCATCTCTGCCGAGGAAATTTGTCGAGCCTGTCTGGCTGCGGTCGATCGAACGCAGCTTAAACCGATATTTTGTAGTGAAATTTTGGATGGACGCATCGTACCGTTTCCAAGTGTGCTGGAACTGGCTACGGGAGAGAAGGTAAACATTTATTCAAAAGTCTCTAACGCTGTTTTTACTAACACGCTATCTATCCATGTGATTGCAGCCTATAAAACATGACAAACTGCCCAACAATGTTTGTATCGAGTGCAAAGGTAAGCTCCGGGATCTGTATCTGTTTGTTAACATGGCCAAAAAGTCCAGCAAACTTATGTATGAAATATTCACCGTTGAACCACCACCAAAACCGGCGGTGGTGGAATCGAAAGCTACTACCAACATCAAGCACGCACAGGTGCAAACGGAAGCAGTGGCGGAACCAATTCCACCACAGGACACAGACAGTAGCTTACCTAAGGCCGCCAAATGCAATGAAATGGGAACTCAGGTTGAACTGGAACACTTTTTGCCTTCCACCGCCGAATCGGGTTGTCAAACAGATGAGCAGATGGAGATGGAAAATATAATCATTTGTTCGGCATCGTCCGGATCGATCAAAGTCGACGACGAAACAACGACACCTACCGTACTGGGTGAAGAGGACGAATCGTCATCGCGGGAGCATGAAATTTTGAATGAAAACTCCATCGATAATACATTGATACATTTTGGCGATGATGAGAACGAGTACGAAATGATTCTGCTTGGGGACGAGCCGGATGAAGCGGAAAACTTTACGTTGCATTCACTAGAGAGCGACGAAAAGAAGCAGATCATTTTGCATACCAGCAGTACTAGTAGTAGCCCGCACAGGGAGTCGAAAATAATAAACCACCGCAACTTACTGCCAAAGCAACTCACTAACGACAGACAGAAGCGGTCGTCGCGCAGTGTAAAGAGCGAACATTGCGGCTACTGCAATTTGACGGGCCGTCCAGCGCTGCTCGCGCAACATTTTCAGGTTCACAAGGAAACGCTCGAGCTTTGCTTGGAATCGACCGACTACTATCGATGTTCCGAATGCTTCATGGTATTCATCTCCCAGACACACTTTGTCGACCATGTGTGCCACCCGGTACTGCCGACCGAGGAAGTTCTCTACCATTCCGATCTGCAGACGCACGAAGAGTTCTACCGTAATGGGATCGTCCTATGTATGCCACGATTGAAGACGATCAAGAAGATCGGCAACAGGTACCAGTGTGGTCGCTGCATGAAGTACACCACGAACAGTTTCGAAACGATGCGCCAGCACTGTCTTACGCACGAGGCGGAGGACGAAAAAATCGACGACATCGATGTGGTGTGGAAGAGCAATCTGCTGAACGTGATGCACGTCTGTGGAGTGTGCAAAGGACACTTTCCGGACGCAACGTACATACGGCAGCATCTGTACTTCCATCAGGACTCGTACATATGCGTGTACGACTGCGGCATGATCTTCGTAAGCTTTCTGCGCATGACGCGCCATTTCGAGCGCAAGCACTTGATGCAGGAGGAAGGCGAGCTGACCGAGCCCGATGCTGGTCAGCAGCAGGAGCCGGAAGTTGACTATCCGTGCAAGCTGTGCGGCAAACTGTTGACCAGCGAAGAATCGCTCAAAAACCACCTAAAGTACCACGTGCGACCGCGCAAGTACGTTTGCATGGAGTGTAAAAAGAGTTTCAGCCAGCGAAGTGATCTCAACAATCACCTCCGCATTCACACAGACGAGCGGCCGTACGCGTGCAAGCTGTGTGATAAGAAATTTCGCACCAACAGCCACCTGCGGGATCACATGTTCACGCACGAGGAGGTGAACAAGTTCGAGTGCGACGTGTGCCACAAGATGTTCAAGGCAAAGCGGATCCTGGCCGAGCATGCACGGTTGCACTCGGGCAAAAAACCGTACCAGTGCAAGCAATGTTCTAAATCGTTCGTCCGCAAGCAGCATCTTATAGTGCACCAAAAAACACACGACAAGGCGGAAGGCGCTGGGTCTACGACAAAGGAGGGTGACAAAACGGCAAAGAAAGTATCGTAAATGGTTGTCTCGTTGGTATTTACAATGTTTAGGTCTTTTTGGGACGAGGAACAAACCGTGGAAGGATAATATTAAGATTTTAAACCAGATCTACGCAGATTTGGGTGAGAACAGACAATTAACAGTAACTTTAAGGCGCTCCAGAAACGCATTTTAAATAAACGTTATAGTTTTACGTTTTTCTTAAATTGGAAATAGGGGATACTCGCTTTTACACCGGCACCCACAGCCTGATGACAGCTCCACAGTATGTAAATTTCCCCTAGTCGATTGCAACACTCCCCTATATGATTGCAAACTTCCACAGCTTGCTTGCAACATTCCCCAACAGATTTGCAACATTCCCTTAAGTGATTGAACTATTGTTTTATATGATTCGAAACCCTGTATTTCTTTCTGAGCTAATATGGCACAACACAGTTTTTATATAAAACGACACGCTTTATTCTTGCTATGCAATAACGACTTGATGACAGGAACAGATTAGGTAAGGCATCGATCAAGTTGTGCGATGTAATAAATCCGTTCGGCTAGGCCCCTTTCTCGCTTCTCGCTTTTTGCTTCTACAGGTTCACCACCGAACGAATGCTTTTACCTTCATGCATCAGCGTAAATGCGTCGTTGATCTTCTCCAGCTCCATCGTGTGCGTGATAAATTCGTCCACCTTTAGCTCCTTCTGCAAATATGAGCTGACCAGCTTCGGTACGCTCTCCACACTCTTCCAGCCACCGAAAGCCGTTCCCTTCCAGGTGCGCCCGGTTACCAGCTGGAATGGCCGGGTGGAGATCTCCGTACCTGCCTCCGCCACACCGACAATTACCGACACGCCCCACCCGCGCGTACAGGACTCGAGGGCCGCCCGCATCGTGTTCACATTGCCCACACACTCAAACGTGTAATCCAACCCGCCGTCCGTCTTTTCGACCAACACCTGCTGAATCGGCTCCTTGTAGTCATTCGGATTGACAAACTCCGTGCAGCCGAACTGCTTCGCAATCTCAAACTTGGCCGGATTGATGTCGACGCCAATAATGCGGCTGGCACCGGCCGCCTTGCATCCCATCGCAACCGCCAGCCCGACAGCTCCCAGCCCCCAGATGGCGCAGGAGCTGCCCGGCTCTACCTTGGCCGTATTCAGCGCCGCACCGTAGCCGGTCGGAATGCCGCAACCCAGCAGGCACACCTTCTCCAACGGTGCGTTTGGGTCGATCTTGGCCAGCGATACCTCCGCCACTACCGTGTACTCGGCAAACGTGGACGTGCCCATGAAATGGTAGATCTGTTTGCCGTTGCACGTGAACCGCGTCGTACCGTCCGGCAGCACGCCTTTACCCTGCGTAGCGCGCACCTTCGGGCAGAGGTTGGTTTTGGGGCTCTTGCAGAACCGGCACTCGAAGCATTGCGGAATGTACAGCGGGATGACGTGATCGCCCGGCTGGAACTTGGTCACACCCTCGCCAACACTCTCCACCACGCCGGCGCCTTCGTGGCCGAGAATCACGGGGAACACGCCCTCCGAGTCTAGGCCGCCCAGCGTGTACGCGTCCGTGTGGCACACACCGGATGCGGTCACCTTAATGCGCACTTCGCCCGCTTTCGGTGGTGCCACCTCGATCGTTTCTATTGAAAGCGGTTTCTTCGGCTCCCAGGCAACGGCCGCCTTGCACTTGATCACCTGCGGATGCAAAAGCAAGCGGAGATCGAGCACTGTCCAGCAACATCAGCAACTATTTCCCACTCCCTTTTACCCCTTACCTGTCCAGTGGTGGAAGCCATGATTGCGTTTCCGTACCCGTACAAACTCCAAATCACTAATCGCAGTAACCGAGCGTGTTATCAATTTGGGTAAGCAATGATTTGCCGGTTTTTCTTCACTTTTTTTCGCTAGTCCTGGCCGAATGATCCGAACGAACGAAGTGAACCCCGGAATGACGTTTTTGACGCAGACATCTGTTTGCACTGGTGTACACCGTATGGACATATGGATAGTATGGTTAACTAATGTTTCTTCTCACGTATTTGGTACCTGTGTTTAACCGTAGAGCTTATTCTTCTTCATTGCGAATATTTGTGCTACCAAAGAGCAAATTTGATTCTAAATATTGCCCCCATTGTAGTAGCATTGTTCGGTTGGTTTGCAAATCACTGTAGCCAAATGGAGATGAAGATGCGAATGCCTACACGCGATATAATGCTAAAACGTACAACATGTAGGATACAATCGAAACGAAGTCGCTGTGCCGATTGTGCTCAACAGCCAAATAAACATTCATTTTTTTATTGTACAGATTATAATATAGAAATAGAATATATTTGGTTCCAGGTCCGAGAACTGAATCAATTTGGGAAATTCAATTTTTTTGCACGCCCGTTTGAGCAGCTTGGCTTTATTTCTCTTGTAAAAAGACACAACATTTCTCACAAGCTATTTTACATCTAATGAAATGGAACAGTAGTAAATTAAAGAAGCAATTTATTCCACCAGTCGTATCATAAGGAAAACTCTCCCAAAGCCTTCTCCGATCCAGATTAGTTGACACGCTTGCTGAAATTGCTGTACCCTACACCGACACACGTCAGCATCACCTTGTTAGACCCAGACAGTTCTTCGTCATCTCTTGCCGCCGTCTCATCCTCCTGGTCACCGTTTGCATTTTCTAGCTTAAAAGTGATGGCGAAAAACTCGCGCAAATGCTGCAGGAAATGGATGGTGTATTGCGATAGCGGCCCAATAAGAAACTTGGAAACATCCTTCTGAGCCAACGCCATGTACAGCACGACCAGCCACTGGAATGCAGAGTCAACGCAACCGCCGCGGAACACCTCGTCCAACAGCTTCATGCCAGCCTCTCGGCCAAGATCTTCCGGTATGGATGGGTTGCCTTGTCGCTGGCGGGACGAAACGAAAGTAAGTGATTATTCGAAAGGCTTAAAATAAATCATAATACAGTAGGTGACCGCTAACTGAGAGGTAAACAAGCTCCAGTTAACGAACAATGTTCGATAACTGGAGTGACGTTTCTATGGATTGATTGTTTTGATTGGCGTTGGGTGGAATAAACATACCAAATTTTTTTTCATTTATGTTGATATAAAGTATAGTAATTCGTGTAATAACATAAATTAATAGCAAACGTAGGCAAAAGACCCTAAATTTGTTTGAAAAATGCACATTTGCGACAAATTTCTCTTCATGAAATTCCGGATGTTTCATGTTTTGACGTTTAAGTGTTCGTTAACTGAGAATCACTCCAGTTAGCGAACCTCCAGTTAAAAAGCACTCCAGTTAAAACACATCCAGTTAGCGGTCACCTACTGTACTCGGATGGCGCACATGTTGTGGCGCACTACTCATTACCTCGTCCATTGTTTTGCAAATAGCTTCCGCGGAAAACATGGTACCGTCGGTGGTTTCGGCCACCAGGTTAATGCCATAGCCGGGGCTGTTTCCCGACCGTTTCCCTTTATGCTGGTCCGTGTTGATGTACACATCGGGCAGAAAGTTTAGCATCACGCCTTTCGCATGCTCCACCGCCCGATTTGCCATCGCGGGACTAACTTTGCAGCAGTACGCCGTACCACGGATTCGCTTGACCATCGTTTGCTTCGTACACTGGATTGCTTTGAGCGATTTACGTACCGGGCAGCGGAATGTGATCTCCCCACCGCCTCCTGGCATTATGCCCCGTTTGAGGATCTTCAGCTCAAGCCCTTCGTCGACAACTAGAAAGCGTTTCAGTGCCGGCAGTGCGGACGCTTTGATGTGATCTACCGACGGGCTTTCTTTGCTATTCGTCACGCCGGTCAGTGTGACATCGAGGGACTTTTTGCAGAAGGGGCCAAGCGCAACCAGCACGTCTAGGTAGTATCCGATGCCCCGTTCCGTGCTGCAATCGTGATGGATGACGCCACCGTACAGTAGCCCCGGCTGATACACGAACGAACAGCCATCCCGGTCCACACGGGTGATCGTACCGTTGGTAATCTTGTCCAGCAGCTGGAGCAGATTCGTTTCGTACTCCTGCAGCCCCGGGTTCGTTTCGTGATGGGGTCGAATCTCGCGTACTTCGATCGATTTTCCGCTCAGCGTGGAAAGCAGCAGTCGTTGTTTTAGGAAGTTACTCCCCTCGTATATGAGACAGCCTTTTTCCTTCCCAACACAGGTCATGATGAGGCACAGCAAGGCGAAAGAAAATACCGTTCAGCTTCGTCTGTTCACCGGCGGAGCACGTTTTCTGTTGTTGTTACCCTAGCTGTCAAACTGCGTGTTGTTGTCGGTGGCAATGATTTGTTTTGATGATTCTTAAGCACGGTATACACACACGCGAAGAAGGCATGTGAAGTTCCACGATGCAGCAACAACTGAACTAACCCTTGTGCCAGTGGCCGTTGAATCCAGGGCTCGTCAAACTATGATTCGATTCTATGACAGGGAAGAGGTTGTATAGCTGTAGCAGGAAAATGCTTTATTAATGAAGCAGGAATTGCTACCTTTGCATGCCACCTACAATATTAAAAAGGTAGAGAATTTTAGAATTTAATTTTTATTTCCATTTCAGTTTCAAAATAATAAATTTAAACCATTGCTACACATGCACAGCATGTGCGCAAATTTGTTGCTCACCGTTGTGCCCTTATCTACATTCTATTATCTTCTATTCCATGAAACCCCTAACCATTTTTGGTAAAACAAAAAATGCACATATAATCTAGCCAGTCAAATGCATTAAATTATAACACTCTCAGTCATCATCCCCCGTATATATTCCAATTAAATCATTAATCGTAGCAGGATACTTAGTTACTGGGCATCTGCTTTCTCTTTGAAGGTGGGTAGCAATGCAGCGATAGCAATAAACATATCTGGAACAACATTGAATTGCAAACATTGAAACATATGCAATCATTCAAAATCTTTCGCTTGATAAGATTACAGCAGACTAATAGGCTTACCCGGAAACGGAAACTGCGGTTGGAATGATATGCTTTTGTAAACAAATCGGACACACGTTCGCGTACTTGTTTGCATTGGAATCCTGATCTGGAGCGTCCGGAATCGGCAGCTTCGAAAGATCTCCAATATTTGCTTCCGTTTGCCACCACTCGATAAACTGTAGAAAGAAGGCGGACAATTCTAGCCATCGCAAAAGGGCAGCACTTATCATCGTTGCGACTCTGAAATAGTACAATATTGTTATTTTGATAAAATCAATTCAATTAGAAACAATATTATATTCGATCCACCTTGCTTACCTCACTTTCCCTTGCAATATATCTTTAAATGACCAACTTTCTTCCTCCTCAGCTAGGTACGTTAATCCTAACTCCAGAACACGCAACGAAGGCGAATGGGTTTTGGTAACGTTCGCCAAGTATGATACATAATGAATCAGTTTGGCGCCTTCATAGCACGCCTGCAGGTATGGCAATAAGCGGAATAATTGCTTACGATGTGCCGGCACATGCTTGGCATTTTCGTAGTCTTCTTTCCACCTTGCGCAAGCTTTCTCCAGCTTGCGGACAGCGTACGGGACCAGGACCAGCACAACAAACGACCAATTCCGATCCTTTCTGCTGAACGTTTTGCTACATAAAGATTGTCTGGTAAGACCGTAAAACACTTCTGCCAGCGACCCTCCATACTGCTGTATATAGTACCCCTGTACGAGACCATTAAACACTAGATAGAACTCGTCGTAGTATCGAACCAATCCTCCAAAGACAGCCGGTTTCGCTGTCGCTAAAAACTAATAATACAATCATGAACATGTGAAAGGAAGCAAATGGAGAATACGCATTACTCACGTCAACAACACGTTTTATGGCAGGATAGAAGGTAATATTCAACGAGTCCGCTGCCAGCACCTCAAACAAAGATGGTTTAACTTCGATGTTCGGCGTAATGTGTGCACCTTTCGCCGCCATGGCTGATTGTTTACGTTTGCCTTGGTTTATCGGAATCAGCTGCCAACTTTCTGTTGTGAAACTGTCTACGTCAAACTGTCAACCATCTTCATGCCGTTTTCAGTGGTCGACAACTGTTTTTTAACCGTCTTGTGTACGACCAAAAAACTTTACGTAAACGTACAACCGCCTACCCTGGTAGGCCATACATTTTGTATGGAAGAATGATGTTTTTCGTAATTAAAAGAGTATATCTTTTGTATTACTTGTTAGATTTGAATGAAAACTGTCTTATAGGTTCATAATAATGTTTAATAACACATTGTTGTAAAATTAGAATTTAAAAAAAAGCTATCAAGATTTTTGTCAATCAAAAATATGTTCTAACTCCACTATCATAACTGACCAGGCCACATGTTTTAAGTGGATGAATAGTCTTTTTCTAAGTTTTACTTACGTTTCTTTCAAAGTTATATACATTTTTCAATTGTTTTGCTTGTTGTATAAAAATATATGTTGACGATCTATAAAATATGCTCATCATGTTTTATTAAAAACCAGCTCCGACCGGCTCAAGACAATTTCGAAACCTCCTCCACTCCAACCCAACGGAGCCGGCTCCGCACCCTCGGCTCCGAAGCTAACTCCGCTCCAGCTGCTCCGGAACCGTCTCCGCACTAACGACTCTGCACTCACGGCTCCGGAGCCGGTTTTTACAGATTGCACTAAATCATTTTCAATAAAGTTTCAATTAGGAAGATCCATAATTAGCTGAGTAAATAATGTTGAAAGGAATGTATAGGAATCTATTTATAAAAAAATCGATAAGTTTTGCTCAACAATCACTCAATCACATCGGGTGTTAGCTTCTACGCTTGCGAGAAGTTAGATTCGTTTTTTTACGCTATCATACAAACCCGTCTCTATTGAAACGTTAGTCCAGAGCTGGATGTCCGGAGCCGTTAGTCCGGAGCCGTTAGTCCGGATCCGTTGATTCATCGCCGGCTCTGGAGACATTGATTCGCCGCCGGCTCCGGAGCTGTTGATGTGGATCCGACTCTGGAGCCGTGGGTGCCATTGGTGCGCTCCAAAACACCCATTCCTATTTGGCAGTACAGGCGGTTCCGGAGATACACGGTTAATGGGGACCGAAAACGGCCGCAAAATACCGCGTAAGTCGAATCTCGTGGCTTCCAGCTAAAATATCACTAATTTTCCTGTAATTTTGCAAGTAGGGGGCGTTTTTAGTCACTTTATGAATTATTTGATATGGTTCTGACTGAATATAACAGTTTTAAACCATTTGAAATTGTTTTTAACATTCGATCAAAACGGGAATTATTTGGCAATTTACAATTGATGTGTCAAATTAGTATAATTTGCTCAAAGAATTGTCAAATTTAGAAAACCGCGTATCTCCGAATCCGCGTACAAGAGGTACCGTGTATCTCGGGGACCGCCTGTAACACTATGACAAAAGTATGAATGTGTGTGTTAACTTTCAGCCAATTATATTTCGTTTGCCTGTAGTGGTTGGTATCATTTTACAAGAGGTGATTTCAGTGTTAATTTGAATATATTGTTACACAACAAGCAATAAAATTTAACTGTACACAATTGTAATACAACATTTGAAAGAAAAGAAAAAGACATAAACATCCTCTCAAAACATGCGGCAAGGCCGGATGGGGTGTTGGAGTTACAGCACATTTTTGATTGAAAAAAATATTGATAGGAGTTTTAAAATTCTAATTGTGTAACAATATGTTATAAAACATTATTGTGATCCTATAAGACAATTTTCATTCAAATCTAACTAGTAATACAAAAGATATACGCCATATAATTGTTTGTAGAATCAAATTTTTGTCATTTTCGAAGATCTGAACCTTGTACAGAGCCACCTGAAGAATGATCTTTTTGATAGAGCATTTAAATATTCCTTATCATGTAAATTATATGTCGCAGAATTTTGTTTTCTCATGAAAAATGCAAAGTTAAAACACAATTTTGTTCGTTAAAATCATACTTCGTTTAATCTTTATTAGCTTTACCACTGTTAGGTTTAAATATCATTTGGCTATTGCCGTTTTGTGATTTTTGTATTTTAATGTTGATAATCTGTGTCGCCTGATAATCCCATGCAGTTGAACCTATTGCTGTAGTGCATTATACTCTCCGTGCGTTTACTTACGATTACGGGGCATGTGGTTTACCATATTCCATATACTGGCTGCCGATCCGTACTGCATCATTATCCAGTTGAAGCAATCGGACGCAAATAGTCTTACCATCACCATCCATATAATCCAAATAATGTGGTTTGCTAAAACGTTATTATTTTAAACACTTTTTTGTTTAGCATTTAAAGGAGCACGTATAGAGTGTTTATAATTCAAGATTTAATTTTTTAGACATTGAGAGCATGAATGGATGCCATAAGAAAACAATACAGTCAGTATACGTTTGGAGGAAGACAAAACAGAAAGATGGAAGGATCTTTTTACCCAGTCTAAATCCTCTAGTGCTAAGCTGTGAATGAGGGAGTATACAGCTAAGGACATTCCAGAGGTTATGACATATAGAGAGAGAAAGAGTTATGAAATAAGGTTAAATGCTACAGGAAGGTAAAACACGTGTTAATTGAGAAAAAAAATCTGATTTTGGGTTACCGAATTTTTGCAACTTCCATTTCCAACGTCGATCCAACCTCGGATAAGGGTATTCCTAATGCCTTTTCCCCGCTCTAATGCTGGCTCAACCTCAGCAGACGCGTCCAAAGGTAGAATCATATCGTTCCACTCGCAACAGATACCAACAGTACCTGCCGAAACCTGGGTACGACGATCCAGTGATCAATCCTCATACGATCAATCCTACTATCCATATCCCTCGTCGTCCAGCGATGGGAAAACAGTTTGGTAAGACTTTATGTGTTTGTGTGAACGTCGGTGAGAATGATCAGCATTGTACCACTATTCCAGACCAAACACCTCCTTTATCCAACGATGATCCCACGAATCCGACCAATCCTAATTACAGTGCAAAGCAATGTGACATCCACAGCATCCACACGATTACTCCTGTGTTTCAAAATACATCCATTCCATTCCTTCCTGTGCATTTCCAGTCCCTCGGTGTCCAGAATTCCTCAACTCTAATGTACAACCACAGCAGCGGTGCCATTTTTCGTTATCCAATACAACGAAACAATTGCTCCAGGCAACGGTCCCGCAACTTAAGGACCGTAAAATAGATTAACCTCCACTTGTAGTGCCGTGATGTGCAAGCTGATACAGTAATACTCTGACAAGTTGCTCGCCATTTCGTTCGTATCTGCTCAATTCAACGAACTGTGCCAAAACAATACTCTCCACGAAATATCTTTTTGCTTCTTTCAGCCACCAGTAGGTCATTCACCGTTGTGACACAGTCAGAGACTGATAACCAGCCAACAATAGCATTTGACCAGAGTAAAAAATGGGCAAATGACTCAAACAACTTCAACATAGCTTCACAGAGGAAACATGTCCTGCAACAACAACAAAAAAAAAAAAAAGAAAAACCAATTGATATTGTTCGAGTCGTGGCAGCTTGTCGTAGAGAGAGAATGATTTGTAAAGAAAAAAATCTTTCATCATATCTCACAATAGTGAGATCATAGCGTCTCACTGTGTTTACGACACCTGTATCCCGAAGGTGGCCTACGTAAGAGGGGGTGTGTTTCAAGGTATCTGGCGACAACAGCACAAAACGATACGACTCCCGTCGTTATCGTGGATTTAACGCGCCATTCCTCATTTCACATTTTCATCCTCTGCTGAGCTCTCTTTCGCTCTTTTAATCTTTTCAAACTCATCACAATATATCAATCCTCTAGACCCTGTCAGGAAAAAGAACAAAATAGTAATGTTTAGTTTCATTCTGGCAGCAATTAAGCATAATGGATCTTTTCTTAGCTTATTGGATTTTAATCGTTTTTGGCTATTGATCGGGGGAAAAGAAGATAAATGCCGTCGCTTTTTTACCATAGCTACTATCTGCTTTACCGACCGAACATTGCCACATACATAATTTTTTCCTGATGGATAAAATATAACACAATCAATCCTCACCAGCACCCTTAACTATTGTAATATGGTGGACGACGATGCTAGCCTTACTTTTGAATGTGAACGTTCATCTGAATAGATTTTGGTGCGCAGTAGTGGGGAGGGGGGGGGGGGAGGGGAGGCTCGGAAAAATAGTTATTACACGCACTAAAATATTTCCACATACATACATACACAAACACACGTACAATATTGCCTTTAGAATGGTGCACACAAGGTTGCGTGCTAATGGTCATTACGATTTCCCTGATTATTTTTTTACCATGCTTACGTTCCTAGGCAGAGTTGTATTTTCCTTGCTTGAAGGAATTTTGCTTCTGCATCCTATCATATGCGGACATGCGCTGTCTTGTTTTTAAATGTACTGGATTATTGCTTACTATGGGTACTGTGTGTTCGGCATTTAAGAAGCAACTGAAATTATTTCCCTTTAGCCTAAAAACCTGCCAAAAGATCTAACCGATCGCAGTTACCGACAAACAAATGCATTTAAACACTACTGATTGTGATAGCAAACTGTCACACGTGAAACTATAAATCCTAGAATGCACACTACCGGAAGAGTCCAGAGGTTGTCGCATTAAACAAAACACGAACTGTATGTTAGACTAAAAAAAAGCAGAAAAATGGCCAATCACTCTCCCGCCAGAAAGACCGATCTCTTTCCCTCTCTCTCTTTTTGTGTGGCGGTACTGTGTGTTCATTTACGTAAAACTGAAGATAGAAGTAGATTTAGCGTTTAAATTACTTTAGTCATCTTCGGAACATAACCGCACCATTCACCTGGTTCAATTGTACGAGCGTGAACGGGATCGGGAAACGCTCCGTTGTACCGGTGAGTAAGTTGGCGAACCTCTACGTCGGCGGGGTGAGTAGGATCTGCAGAAGAATGATTTTGAAAGGGAATTATTTTCTAGTACGCCTTTGGAAATGCAACACAATTCATTACACATACCTATCCCGATAGTCACGCTTACCGGAATCGTCGTTTCCGGAATCTTCACGTACATGAATGTAGGCAACTTCGCCCTACGAGACACGGTTTGAGATAGAATATTAAAAAAAATAGGAATCGGAATGGAATTAGCTCGTTCGTAGGTGCTACTCTCTCTTTCTCTCTCTCCCTCTCTCTCACTAGCTTTCTTACTAACCTCGTGTGAGCGAAACCGGGAATCGTCAAGTTTCTTTATCGCGTACTTCATGTCTTCATGACGCAGGAACTCCACCACTCCCGTGCCATCCTTGTAAACATCGGCAAAGCACACATCGCCGGCCTCACGCATATGATCCTTCAGATCCTGCCACGAGCCAGACGATGGTAATCCGGTCACCATCACCCGGAACTGTGACCTACGGGCCGGTGGTCCCCGGTTGTTACGATCACCACCCCTACTGTTACGGTCGCTGTTCCCTTGGCGGCTGCCGCGGTAGCTACCGGGACCACCACCCCGTGGGAACTCTACCCGTAATCGGTACCCATCGTAGTCATATCCATCGCGAGCTTTCACCGCATCGTCAGCATCACTGCAATCAAAAGGGATCATTGTTTTTAGTTCTTCCTACCGCTTGGACCGAATTTACGGGACGAAAGTTTACCGTGCATCCTCAAACTCGACAAAAGCAAATGGCGGACCACGGCGGTTTTTCAGATCAACGAATGTCACTTTGCCAAATTTGTGGAACAGATCCTGAATATCCTTGGTTCTGATGTCTGGCGGCAGATTACCGACATAGATTCGGCACTCGTTGCGTCCGTGAGACATTTTTTTTGCGATTTCGTAGATTTTTACAGCAGAGATCGGGGAAGATGCACAGCTTTTCTGTTTCCACAAATGAACGCTACACGATTTGGCAGCTCGCGCTTGACATATGGCGCCGCAAAAGAAGATGGATGAAATGTTCGTTCAATTCCCAATGATCAAAAAACATCCATTCCATTCCAGCAAAGTGTATGAAGACCAGATGGTCTCGTCCTATACAAATTGACAACTAATTTCAGAATCAAAAAAAGCTCCTTTTGACAGAATGGGTGAAATGAATTTCCATAGGAACCGTTCGCTTTGTTCTTAGCAACACATACGTAGTACACATTGGTGTCCTCATCGACGGCATTATTTTGATCCAAAAATGGGTTTTAATTAGTTCAGATTTGGTTTAGTTTACAATAAGAAATATTTTGAGTGCTTTTTTAAGGTATTTCAGTGCAAATAACGTAGATTCTAAGATTGTTTGTGTATTAGGCAAGTCGTCAGAAAGCTTGTTTGGGGAAATGTTTTCACCCATGCTATCAAAAAGTGACTTTCAACTTTTGATATAAAAAAACAGGCTATAAGACCACCTGATCTTCATATACTTTGGTTGAACCTATCCATGTTATTGGAGTAACCGGGGGTGATCGATTTCTGATGATCCCGGATAAACGAAGATCCATTGTACTTCCCCAAGTGACATTTGCTCGAAATTGTTTTTCCATATCTGCTCGATTAGTACTCGATACGCCTGAAACTATAAATTTGTGTGTGATCAAGTGTATTGAAAGCGCTAAGATTTGGTGAGTTCGTAAATTAGACTTTCTTCTATCGATGGACGATGCCGTCGAGCTCATTTTACATTTGTAGCTTGGATTTTTTATGAAAAACAAAATCAAATTTTGTGTGACTTTTTTTTGTAAAAAATTGATATTATTTAAGTATAAAATGGCCTAGTATAACGGTACGAAACATCATTTCCGATCGAATCTAGAATAAAGTAACGAAAAAGCCGCATCACAGTTGATTTTAAAGGACTTTTTCTAAATTCCCTTAAACTGGTGCAGTTTAAGGGAAGTTTAAGGCTCCAGTTTAAGGGGATTTGCTCGAATTCCCGATTTTTCGTGCTTCAAAATGTCAATTGTGTCCGCTCCATGTCGATTATACGTCAGATGCATATGAGTAGTCATTTCTCACGAATGGATTATGTTATTTGGGAATACAGTTGCGTTTGAAGTTTTCGTTAAAATTTTGACAACTCACTTTGGCACCTCCGTTTGTTCAATAGGCGAGAAAAAAAGGCGACGACGGACGGTGCGAATGAAGCAGTGCTAGCGCGTTTGTGTTTTCCAATCGGTGAAAAACTCCCCGTTTTTCGTTTATTATTTCCTACCAGCTCTGTTACCGATTTGTGCTTTCACCTTGTGGTCCGTCGTCGCGGCGAAGTGATTCTGTGATAATATATACGTCTAGTTTGTTGTGCGCTTGATGCGTTTGGGATGCGAATGCTGTCTGTGTTCCCCCGGCAATAGTGAGTAACTTCACTCTGTTCCCATTATCGTGTGACACCACCACGGTCATGTTGTAGGCGAAGAGAACGAGCAGGCAGACGACACAATACGGCCACCAATTAGTCCGTTTGGCACAGTTTTCTCCAGTGTATGCTTCCGGCTGCTTCTCGGGGTAGCATCCGTAGTGTTCCGGTTCAGGTCCAGAAGGCGTTTTATGTGTGTTGTTTTACTAGCTATCGTTTCGATAAGGCAGCTCCGCCCGTACGCGAGTGTGGGGTGAAAATTCCGAATGGGCAATAAGTGGTGCATCCCGCAATAGAAATCGCTCCACACATATGATCGTGACCCGTGGAAAAAGCGCGGCGGCCCACATAAAGTGTTATTTTTATTTTTCGCGTTAGGGTTCGGGGAGCTGTTTCTCCTTTGTACCCTGGTGGTGTGATTGTGTTGTATGTAAAAGAGCTTTAAAAATATTAGTTTGCACGTTTAAATGGTTGCAAGTAAATGAGTGGAAGGATGTCGAAAAGCAAAACAGCGCATCCAAAAATCGACAGCGATCGTGTAGAAATTAAATCGAAGGTAAGTCTAAGGAATTTGTAATCGCCTTTGCAGCATTACATTAATTACACGTACACACATATACACACACACATACACACAAACGCACTTTTCTTTCCTCCCAATGCTCATTTCTGCAGTTTGATGCTGAATTCCGACGATGGTCCGTAAAACGTTCCGAGCAGCATTCCTTCGAAGAGTTTCAGTCGCTAATCGAGCGGCTACATAAGCTGGACCGCTCCCAGCTACTCGTTTCCTACATCGATCCGCGGGATAACGATTTGCTACCGATCAACAATGACGACAACTTTGGTAGAGCGCTCACAACGGCTCGGCCCTTGCTGCGCGTGATAATACAGAAGAAAGGTAAGGGGATGAGGTGAAGGGAAGACAACTCAGTAAGATTGGATGTTCATAAAAAGGATGGGTTTTGTTCAGAAAACAAATCGCCCTACCGTGTGCATGTGTGCGTGGGGTAGCTATCGCAATAACACTTGACGGATAAGAACGCCCTTTGCTGGAACGCTGATGGCTAGAACAACAGTTAGCGCGACACGAATGATTCATACATCGGTATCGCCATTGATATACCGCGAGTAACGCTAGCGAGCAAAGTCGGCGCTGCTACTCCGCTTACGGCAAGTGCACCGTTAGCGTTAGCATATAATGGATAATGAAGCTGGTTGATTGATTCGATGCAACAGGCAACGCGAAGAGCGGGAAAGGAAAGATGGAATGATTATCGGTATCGCACGATTCGATGTGCACCATCTGTGTGCCCACACACATACACAACCGACCCAGCCCCGCTATCGATCGAGGTCAGGCTGAGATCGTAAATCGAAATGGTTCGTGCGTTTCGAAAATAAGGCTCCTTCCAACAACGGGCAGTCTGCTATGATTGATGCAGCTACTATTATTTTTCTTAATTAGTTTTGCCCCACCTAGAGAGCTGTAGTCATCAACAGTTGTAGTGCTGAGTTATCGGCAATCATTCCTTTGTTTCCTGCATGCACAGCATAATTTTGTTAACAGCATTATGTGTCGCTTTTTTCTTATATAAAAAAAAGAAATCCTTCATTCAAATTGGTATTACATTTGGACAGCAAAAGTACTTCAATCCCTTGCAAACCAATTAGTCAATCCTTTACTTGTCTTTGTAAATAGGTGACAGCATCGAAGAGCGAACGGGTTACGGTACCATTCGGCCCCGAAATCTCATCAGCAGCATTCTTGGACAAACTCCCGTTAAACCGAAGGGTTTGGCGATATCTAATCCGCACGATTTTCGACAGGTTTGTAATGCTCACTTCATCTGGCCCATAGTTCCATGCATAGGAAAAGCTAACCTAACGTATTCATATATCCTCCAGGTATCTGCTATCATCGATGTAGACATCGTTCCGGATACATGCCGACGTGTCCGTCTGCTGAAGCATGGTAGTGAAAAGCCGTTGGGATTTTACATTCGGTATGTGACTTAAACCATTAATAAATATATTTGGATGTAGAGCAATTCGTGACGTGATCATTTCTTTGCACCATCTTCCCCAGCGATGGCACATCGGTGCGTGTAACGGCTAATGGGTTGGAAAAGCTGCCCGGTATCTTTATCTCTCGACTCGTGCCCGGTGGTCTGGCCGAAAGTACAGGCCTGCTGGCGGTGAACGACGAGGTGCTGGAGGTAAACGGTATCGAGGTGCTGGGCAAAACACTGGATCAAGTGACGGACATGATGGTAGCGAACAGCTCGAACCTCATCATTACGGTCAAGCCCGCCAACCAGCGTACCCTAGCACCGCCCCGTCGCGGATCGTTCTCGCGCAATAGTCAGCTATCCGGTGGATCGCACCAGTCGCAACATACCACGGGTTCGGACGAGAACGATCAGGACGATCAGGATGAGGTGGTGGATCTGATCGAAGCAGTCACGCTAGAGGAGAGCAATCTCATCTCTCAGAAGGATGGTGTGTTGCATTTGTAATAAGAAGTCACAACGATCCGTGTACGGTAACAGCAACTATTGCGATAATTATCCCCAAATTTGGCGCTTTCAAACGCGTGTTATTAATTGTCAGAAACGGAGGCCAGCAGCATTATTGGTTGTATTGCCCTATTCGTGAAGATTGCATTTTTTTTGGGTTCGTCAGAGCCTGACACTGTGCAACACGGTCACTTTGACGAACGTACAACTACTACAGAAAGTGCCTGGCAGTTACTTCCAACACGGAAGTCAATTCCTTTTGTTGGAATATTATTGAACGGTTGAGGAACATTCATACAACAGAGAAAAACTCACATAAATCGTTACTTAATGCAACCTAAAAGACATTCTATTGAAACGACACACACACATTCCAGTCCTAAATCTAAAGTAAACGTACAGTTTTATATCTACACGCAAGGAAGGCCAGCAAGTCTGGAAAATGTGAATCTTTGGATCCGTTGTGATAGAGGTGTAAAAGAACAACCGCATGAAGAAACAAATTTTAACAGTATATTCAAAGTTATAGTATTCAAACCGTGCCTTTCTGTGTCGCCAGCAGAAAAAAAAAACGATTCTTGGATTAAGAAAGAGGAGAACCGATAGAGGAAGCTCGAAAGTGGAGCGGGATCAGGAATAAACAAACAAGCACATTACGAGAGCTTACAACTCAATCAAAAAAG
Source organism: Anopheles merus (assembly GCF_017562075.2). Classification (NCBI taxonomy): domain Eukaryota; kingdom Metazoa; phylum Arthropoda; class Insecta; order Diptera; family Culicidae; genus Anopheles; species Anopheles merus. Next base: position 14,996 of record NW_024428117.1, on the reverse strand, counting down.
CAATTTTGCTTTAAGGCAGCAATGTGTACTTCAACATCAAACTCTAAGACTTAACAGAAAGACAGTACTTATATGAACGAGAAATGCAGCAAGAGAAACATACAGAATGGTGTGAGGATAAGAGATGAACCATTGATAGAACATTTTCGATCGTTTGTTGACGAATGCGCAAAACAAAAACAACAAAACAACAAAACATTTTGTTCAGACAGGGTAATTGATCTTTAAACAGCAACGTTAACGGAAGCAATTATACAGCAGATTTAAAACGCTTGTCCTTACGCAGTGGTGGCCGAGGGTAGGGTAAATAAACGCAAAAACAAAACCGATTACAGCAGAGACAGCTACCGCGCACACAAGCCGGACGACCTTATTATCTAAATACCAAATACTTAAGAAGGCTGGAAAGTTATACTTAAAATACTTTGGAAACGTGCATGCGAAAAAAAACGTTGATGCATACATACAAACTTGACAGTCAAAACAAAAAAAAAAGTCTTTTTTCTACAAAATGAAGAGCTCTGAACGATAACGGTAACAGGAAGGCGACGGGTTACGGCTAGCGAATGAAAATTTGGAAAAGTCACGTACCCGGTAAGGGACGAACAAGTAAACACACGTATGGAATGCAAATTTGGAGATAAACCCAGATAGCCGTTGACAGTTGATAAACGATAAAGGGCGTGCAGAAAGCAAAGGTGTGGTGCAAAACTTAATATAGCCGTTATTACATTTTTATCTACCCAGCACGGTGGACAGACCGGGGGGCACGTTCAACTCGACTGTACCAAGCAATTATTTTCGCTGCTTTAGCGCCACCCCATCCTTCTGTTCTGCAACATAGCTCACGTCCTCTTTTCCTCTTTTCTATATGTATGTGAACATTATTACACAGTATTTTTTTTGTTTGTTATTATTCGCCTAGTTGTAGCATAAATAGATAGTTGTGGTAGAGTCAGAGCGAGAAAGAGAAAAAGAGAGAGAAGGAGAGAGATAGAAAGAACGTGCAACACAAAATAAACACCACTTTTTCGGTATTAAACACTAGCATCGCCCAACTGGTTGCGACCTATACTCAGTAGCATAACTTAAATATACACCACATTCCAATTGGTTCACTAGACTACCGCGTCATGTCACAGTTTCTATCACGTGATGGGCATGTATGATGTAGAGAACAACAAAAAAATAAAAACAAACCCCAATTGCCTTAGAAACGAGAAGCGTCCACTGTCGTTTAAAAAGGAAGTAAAGCTAGGACCACACACAATTTATTCATTCCGATACGTTTCAACTCACACACACACATTCCGTATACATCCGTAGATAGAGAACGTTAGGGATTAAAAAGATAAATCCTGTTTACAAAGACAAAAATATTATAAACTTTTTATGGATGAAAATGAAAAATGTGCGTTATTTTTTCTCTCTTTAAACTATCAGATTTCGGACACCCATTCGAACATTATAGAAGCATAGCAAAGATTGGAATCTTAACAGTAAGTATATTTTTCCGATGTAATTGTATTGGATTGTATTGGGTACATTATGGAGTTCTTCATTGTTAGATTTTAAAGGGGTTTTTTTTCCTGTTGGCCATGGTCTGATTCAATCCAGGCTATATTTTTCCCCCGATTGAAGGTCAAGGATCTGAAAAAGGTTAGTAAATGGTATGGTTAAATGCTTGCAGTCGTTCAAACCCAACACACAGCTGCGGGACACTTACCTCTTTCTCCTTGTCTTGGATTTCCATCAGCAAGCTGTCAAGCTTGTCCTGCAAACGCTGGCGTAGCGTTTGATTCTCGATGGTGCGAATTTCCTGCTCCTTTTGATTACGTTGGGTCTTCAGGTCGCTTATCTGGCGCTGCAGCTCATAGACGCGGGCGTTGTTGTTCGTGCTGGCAGTAGCACTATTGGCATTGCTGTTCTGACTGTTGCCAAAACCACCGTGCGGCATGTCATTCGAATCGTTGTCGGAATCCAAACGCGAACTATTATCTCCCTGGAAGAATGACATCGATTTCGATCCGCCCGCACTGCTCGCCCCTGTGTCAGGTCGCCGGGCCGCCCTGTATCCGCTACTGGAACCGGCTCCACTGAACATGCTCTTGTTGAACTCCAGTGCCGGGTTCCTGTCGCGCTCCTGTTGCGTTCCCTGGTAGGAGCAGGAATCCGACAGCCGGCTGTCTTCGGCCTCCGCCGACAGGCGGCTTGTTTCGTCCAGATCGATGTTTTTGTTGATCGGATTATCCTCCTCGTCCGAGTCGGACACTTCCTCGCCGAAGATGTCATGCTCGCCCACGTCCTTGTTGTGGTCTCCCTTTTTCGTGTTTTTCGAGGGGCTCTTGTGCGGTGCCCCTGACTCGTTACCCGAACCCGGCGACGGTTTGTTCGGATCCTCGTCCTCGGTGATCAGTTCCCACTTCACGTTGACCGCCTCATTGTCGACGCGCAGCAAACGCTTCACTTCTTTCTCGATTTCCGGTGCTTCGATGTACTTTTTCTTGAGCGTCTTGCGAAAACGACGCTTGCGTATGTTTTTGCACGGTGGCGTCACGCCGTGCGGCCACAGGAACTTCTTGTCTACCTTGTTCGGGTCTTTCTTTTTATTCTTGTTGGGGGATTCCTCTTCAGCCGATTGCTGTTCGGGTTCCTCCTTGCAAATCATCTAAAACAGAATCATAGTGAGAGTGTAACGGGCTCATTCAATCATTACCCAAACAAATAGGCGCTTACCATCTGACATATGTCCGCTGTTTTGTAGAAATTTTTCGAGTCGATCGTTTTTAACGATTCAATGATCGTAGGAAGATCGACTACCTTCGCGTGAAGCAACCAATGGTCGAATCGAACCTCGCCATAGCGCAGCTCATTTTCCAGCCGAATGAAGAGCCGATCCTTCAGGTTGTTGGCTCCGCTTTGTATCGCTTCGCGCAACGCCGCAGCAGGTTCCTGTAATGGTACAAAAAAAGTCAATAATACGTGTGTTTATGGAATAACTGTGCCGTTAATCACTTTCGGCATTCGCATGATGATCTGCGTTTCCAGTTCCGCTCCATCGTCCTTTTTGCTATCCTGTTTTACGGGTTTATCGGGCATTTTTCTGAGCTTGCTTCTGCGATGGTGAGCTCTCTTGAAACACTCCGGCTGGTACAGTTTTATTTACACAACTGAGGATGATGGTTGACAAACGTCAAAAATGTTGAAGGAGATACGCATGAGTAGTCGCGTGGATGCCAACGCACTTGAATGACCGTTGCAATATATCCCATTCTACAGTGTAACCCTGAAGGATAAAGTTGTGATTAACCCTAGTGACGATTTTGGCGAAAAGAAAACCAAAAACAGATACCAAGTGCAAGATAGGGGATAGAGACTGGAAAAAGGGAAATAAAGAAGAAAAGAAATTCTAACTGAGGAAAATAAATAAACACAAAAAAGACGGTGGGAAGTAAGGTGGGATGGGGGTCCAGGACCCGAGAGGGGGTATTCCCCTCAATAACTTTTTTGGCCTACTAGAAGACCAAAGCCTTCCATTAGCCGGTCTCATGATACAGTCGTCAACACGTACGCCTTAACAACATGCCCGTCATGGGTTCAAGCCCCAAATAGACCGTGCCGCCATACGTAGGACTGACTATCCTGCTATGGGGGGAAATCAATAAGTCACTGAAAGCCAACCCCACAAGTGGGTTGGCAGGCCTTGACCGGCATCGGTTGTTGAGCCAAACAAGAAGAAGAAGAAGACCAAAGCGAGCCCAGAAGGAAAATAGGGAAAAATCCGAGAAGACTAGCACTAACCAATGACACAGAAGAAGTAGAGGTCTTCATGCTGATGGAAACAGTCTCAAAAACACAAGACCTAAGCCGGATAAACCGTTCCTAGCAGCAAAAGTGATGTATAACGCAATTGGCACAAAAGCACTATCGGTGAACAAATTGAAAGACGGAAAACTACTCATCAAAGTAGCGAATCAGAAACAAGCTAACAAACTGGCAACAATAAAAAAATCTCTGATGGAAGAAACGAAACCACGGTAAAAACCTACGAACACCCCACCATGAACTTAAGTAAGGGAGTGATCCGATGCCCAGACATTGAATATCTCACAGAGGAAGAACTGCTTGAGGGACTAAAAGAACAAAAAGTAGTAGAAGTAGTCATAATGAAAAGGAAAACTGAACAAACACTAAAAAACACCCGAACGGCAATCATAACCTTCAAAACGGGAAAGGTACCACGTGTAGTGGATTTCGGTCTTTACCCTGTAAAGGTGGAACTCTACGTTCCCAGGCCTATGCGATGCATAACGTGCATGAAACTGGGTCACACAAAAAAATGGTGCCAAAAAGAAAAAACTATGCGCGAACTGTAGTGAAATTGATCACAAAGACCAATGCAAAAAAACACAATGCGTGCCATGCGGGGAAGCCCACCACACTCTAAACAGGAACTGCCCGGTATTCGTTGACGAAATGGAGATCAGCAGAATAAAAACAGAGAATAAGGTAACGTATGGGGAAGCAAGACGTATTCGGAGACGCCAATGTCCTGGTATCCCAAGAGTCTACAATACAGAAACATCATACGCACAAAAAACAAAATCTCCTACGAATGAAACAAACACTACCACAACAGAAAAAGTGAGTACAAAAATCCAAACTCTGACAAAAAATAACACAAATAACACAGAAATCCGGGCAACTCACACCACAGAAAAAACCACACCTAAAGAAAACAAAACCTACAACACAAAAATACAAAATACCAACTAACCTAACGAACAGACAAACACCGTTAACGAAACATACACACCAACAAAATACACAGAAGACTCAAGAATCCATCGTTGTAGATGGAATAAACGTACACTCTTAAAAAATTTTGCCGAATCTCGGTTAATTTTTGCCGAGATCTGCACAACTGAGATCTCGGCAAAGATCTCGGTTAAATTTCTGTTGCCGACATCTCGGTTAATGTCATTTTGTTTTGACGTTTATTCGATATTCGGTTAAAGCAAATCGAGATTTCGGCTAAAGCAAATCGAGATATCGGCCAAATATAAAAAACATTTTATTTTTATTTTAGTGATTTTATTTGCGTATCAAATGGGTTTTTTTATGTGATGGAAAGCGTTGGGACAGGCGCCGATTCAACCGCCGGATGGGGCACAGCGTTTGGATGTGGTACCTGTACAGGAAAATGAGCCGGACAAGGAGCGGGCACTGGTACAGGCACGGTTCTGTAAAGCGGGCAGAGTGAAACAAGTCTGAGTGAACCCTTTTTAGATTTCATGTGATCGAGTGTTGATACTTACCTCGTGTAGGTGACCGGAAATGAATCCTGGATTCTGAACGGTCTGGCAAAGGTTGAACCAACCGGATTAGCTTCCACATCTGATCCTTAAATAGGGACTGCTCCGAGCGACGCTCTGAAGAGCACCGGTTGCGTGCGCTGATGGAGTTTCCTAGCCCCAACCCTGCTTCATACCTGTGCTCGATCGCACGCTACTGATTCTCGTTTTTTTTCACGCTGAGAGACTCTTTTTCACTTTTTTTTTACATTTTTTATTTTACATCAATTTCTTCACACTCACTCCGAAAGGTTTTCGTTTCATTAGCACGAAATTAACAGAATGGCGAATGACAGATAGAATACCGAGCCTCGGCTAATCCAAGTAGTAAAGCTGAATTCTCGGTTATTTTGACGGATTATCTCGGTGACAGCAGTGTTAACGTATGTGCTCGGCATGTTGTGTTGCCGAGTTTCGGTTCAAATTTTTATTTAACTGATATTTCAGTTTTAAATGGTACTGATTTTCGGCTACTGGGTTTTTTCAACTGACATATCAGCAAGAATCGAAAGAGCCGACGGATTTCGGCAGTTTTTTTAACCGAGGTCGTGAAATATTTTTAAGTGTGTAACACCACAAAACCCCCACAATGATTGTGGAGGAATACATCATAATGAACGCACAAGCAGGAAACACACCTGAATTCAATAATTACCAAATCATACCTAAAAACGACTAACCCATCCAACACCCAATAATTATCCTATTAACATTCACACTGCTACAAGGGAATGTACAAGGATTAAAAAATAACAAAGAAGAAATCAGAGAATTACTGATAAAAAAAAACATAGATATAGCCTGTCTCCAAGAGACATGGTGGATAAAAAAACATCTGAAACACTAAAAATCCAACACTACCAAGTGATCCCCGATAACAGGGAAGACGGCTATGGAGGAGTGGTGATACTAATACGTAACGGTATCACAGGGTTTCGAATCATATAAGGGAATAGTTCAATCGCTTAGGGGAATGTTGCAAATCGGTAGGGGAATGTTGCATGCAAGCTGTGGATGTTTGCAATCACTTACCCGGCGCTCTAGCACCAATCGAACACGACATCGAACATGAAAAATGTATGAGATTTGACATGTTTGTCTTGGTTGTTTGTTTGTATCTGACAGTGCACCTGCATATGATTATAAGGGTTTGTTCGAGTCGGATGTCGTGTTCGATTGGTGCCAGAGCGCAGCCTTAGGGGAGTTTTGCAATCGATTAGGGGAATGTTGCAATCGTACTGTGGAGCTGTCATCAGACTGTGGGTGCCGGTGTAAAAAGCTACGAATTGGTACCGATGATGTTTTTTTTATAAAACATCGTTTGGAGTTGTTTTCGTGTGGGATTCTGCTGTACATATGATAAACTAAATAAATCCTGCTGCAGAGCCATAATTAAACATGATAAGTTAGTAAGATTGACGAAAATATTTTAAGGTATTTACAGCGGTACCCACAGTCTGATGACAGCTCCACAGTACGCTTGCAACATTCCCCTAATCGATTGCAAAACTCCCCTAAGTGATTGCAAATATCCACAGCTTGCATGCAATATTCCCCTACCGATTTGCAACATTCCCCTACAATGACTAAATCACTACAATGATACGAAAGGTAACAACCTACTAAACATGATAAACGATACTAACTTTACTGTGATTCATAACAACGAACATTCATTTATGAACCCTAACCCTAATAAAACAAACACGGCTATCGACCTGACAATCACAAAAATAACAGTGGCACCAAATATAAAAAGAACGGTATCAGACATACAAATTGGCAACAGTGGACACAGAATAATCTACACACAAATAAACACATTTAAATCCCCTCCATACCAAAGATTTATATATAATAGGAAAAAAATAGATAAGGAAATCACCCTACTACTGGGCAACGAAAGAACGGACATAAAACAGCATTACCAAAGATATTAAAAGGATAATCTTAAGTAATAGAAGTAAACCCACCTTAGAACCTAAGTCATGGTGGTCAGAAGAAATTAAAATGGCGTGGGAAAAAAATTAAGAAACTTAAGAAACCTAGCCAAAACAAAAAGAATAGAAGACAAACTGGAAATAATTAACACGCAAACAAGGATGGAGGATCTCTGGGACCTCATGGGATGCTTCAAAGTGAAACCCAGGAAAGAAAATAATATAGAAAAAGACAAAAAAATGGCAAACGAGTTTTTAAACATACACTTTGGACCAACAAACAAAAAAAATACAATACGAACCCCTCACTTCATCAGTAACAAATCCTACTGGACAAAATAAATGGGATAACATACTCAAATCCAAAAAAAACTCATCCCCAGGCATAGACAAAATATCATACAACACACTAAAAATACTAAACAACAATAACTCAACCGCAATCATAAACGACATCAACAGAATGTACCAAACAGGAAAAATAGAAAAAAAAACTAAAAAAAGTAAAAATAATCGCCATCGAAAAACCTGGAAAAGACCATACCCTAGCTGAAAATTACAGACCTATAGCCTTACTCCCAATCATAACAAAAGTTGCAAACACAGCCGTACTACACAACCTAAACTATGTTATTGAAAAATATGACCAATTACCCAACACAACCTTTGGATTTAGAAAAAATCGTGCCACAACATCCGCTGTTGATTGGATTGTTAACACAATCAAGTACAACTTGAGGAAAAAAATGCACACTGGAGTGATTTTTATTGATGTGAAAAACGCCTACAACAGTGTGAAAGTTGATATCCTCGAAGAGATCCTCACCAGAAAAATGATATCCAGAGAAGATATCAGATGGATTGTAGGATTCCTAAACAACAGATCGGTCGAAATCACATCTGAAGAGAAAAAGATCAGTAGGAGAATATCCATGGGACTCCCACAAGGTGACGTCCTTTCTCCCTTATTATTTAATATATACAAGTAACTGCCATAGCTTAAATCAAAATAAGACTAAACTAATACAATATGCAGATGATTTTGCTATTATAGAAAGCGGAATCACTGCCTCAGCAACAATAACAAAACTCCAACGAACCCTAAACACACTGCAAGTAACACTCAATAGCCTCAACCTAAAAATAAACATAGCAAAAACCAAGATAATGCAATTTCCCCAAAAAACAACAAGAAGCAACATAAAAATAGAAGACACCTACATACAACAAGTAACATCCCACTGATTTCTAGGCATAGACATTGACAACAACCTAAAATTCCACTCACATATCGATAAGCAAACCCTAATAGCACAACAAAAACTAAACTTCATTAAAGCAGTTGGCAATAGATCTAGACACATCAACCCAGAAAAAAACTATCCAACAACATCGGTCCCTAATAAGAGGAAGTTTGGAATACGGAATATCACTCAGTAGTAACGCCAACAAAAAAAAAAAAAAAAAAACAAACAAACTAAACACTTTACTAAACCAATCACTCAGAAAAATCACTGGCTGCTCAAAGACCACCCCCTGAACACACACTCCACGCAATAGCGGCAGAAACTCCATTCCACATAAGAACCACATATTTAATAGAAAAACAACTCGCCAAAGCAATAGCACATACAACATTCAACACAAAAAATCTAAGAAACCACCAAAACACGCCACGCAGGAATTTTACCACCCAAGAAAAAACATACATCTTAAACAGAAACATATACGACAAAATAGCCCACTACGAATTTAATAACTCAAAAAATAGGCAATTCCAAACCACTATCAACCCGACCATCACATCCATTAACGACAAAAAAAAACAAAGACACAACTATGCTAAGACAAAAAAGCCTAGAAATCATTAACAAACAACAGGGCACAAAAATATACACAGATGGGAGCAAAAAAGAAAACCTCTGTGGGATAGGTATATATGTAGAGATTAACCAGAGAGAAATCATCACGGTATCAAAAAAAAATAGAACTCCCAGTATCAATCTGCACTACTGAACTATACGCAATAGACACAGCCTTACAAATAAGTAAAGCAATAAGTAAAAATTTAAAAAAAACTGCACAATATACACAGACAGCAAAGCGGCATGTATGATTTTAGAGACCGCCAGAGAAGAACTATATGTAGATGAAATAATAAATAGGATATTATTTAACCTAGAACTAATACAATGCAAAATTCAATGGATCCCGAGTCACGTGGGTATAATCGGCATTGAAAAAGCCGACAAACTAGCCAAGGAGGGTACAACACAACATGACACAATAAAGAACAAAATCAGATTAAGTGACGCCATATCAACATTTAATACAAAAGCCCAAAATGAAGCAAATGATTGGTACACAACAATGAGCTCAACAAAAGGAAAAAAATTCTTTAGGTACCAAACTACCCTAAACAAGAAAATGTGGCACTACAAGTTAAAAATACCTCCAAGAGACATAAAGACACTAAACAGACTTATTGCAGGACACGACTACAGCAACTATTGGCTAAACAAAATAAAACTAATAGATAACGGCACATGCAACACATGCCACGAACCGGACACCGGAAAACACAGAGTATTTAAATGCCTAAAATACTCTGCAGAAAGAAATATCAATAAAAAAATTAATGAACCAAATTTCATCGCAGCATAGGAAAAAAAGATACAAAAACCTTAAGGTTAATTATAGACTTTGTAAAGAATAACAGAAATCCTTCTAAAAAAAAATCAGATAATCCGGTTTTTTTTCTACTGAGCTTGATCAGATCGAAATGTCTATGGCATTCAATCTGTCGAACCTGGGAACAGGAAGCTCCATTTCCTCAATCACAACATATAAAAAAATCAAAAATAAAACTACAAAGAAAAAAGGATATATGGCCTAAGTAGCCGGTCCTAAGCAAGTTTGAGGTTGGAAAAAAATAAAAAAAATTCCATACGCGGATTAGTATGATGAAGGCCCAGGAAGCTGGATTCTCATACCGAACCGGGTAACAACCTCCCACAGCAGAGAAGAAGAAGAGTTGCAATATATTCATTTGAATGGAATATTACGGGATGCTTTAGTTTCATGTGTTGCAACATTGGTATAATAAACTGATCCCCTATTTAAAATTTTGCTGATTGATCAACTGATACCAACATTAACGGTAAATATGTAAAACTGATAAATATCAGGTAGTTATGTTTATGAATAAATAACACAAAAATCACAGTACGGTGGAATGTAGAAATAACTGTGATTTGGTTTGAAAATAGCTTGCGTTAATTGAAAACAGCCAACATTATTATAATTATTTTAAAATATTATAAATTATCCATTATGACGTAAACAAAATTGATGTAAAACCAATGTAGGGCAAAGGGACACCGGACTACAGTCAAGATGATTTGACGTTTTAATCGAAATTTCGGAATATTTTTCCATCGTCTAGAATTTGAAAAAAAAAAATCCCAAATATGATAAAATAATTTCCATTGTTTTCCATTAGTCTTCCAAGTATGCAGACCGATCCGTTGCATTCTGCTTTCGATCGGCTATTTGGAGCCGAATTGTAAAGCACGCTTTCTTAACACGCTTGCTTGCGTTAGCCCAAGTTTGTAGGCACATAAGCGTAGTACGAGCTTGTCCCCAATCCCCGGTCCCAAGGGATGGTAACAGCGCTGGGACGCTTTCAAGGAACGTACCAACGCGATGAAATCTTCCTGCAGATACGGAGTCCTGGGGTGACTCCATTGTCGCTGATTACCCTATCATCACGTGCCAAATTTCGGCTTGGCAAGCGCCGCCACAGTTCCAATTCAGCTTTCCCTAACGCTTCGTAAGCTTTAAGGAAAGCGTCGTCCATGTGTCGGTCAAACCTTTCTCTTGATGCAGCCGAATTCGATCGGCAGGGTTCGATCGACGCTGTTTTGTGTCTTGTGTATCCGCCGAATAGTTCATCGGCACCCGAGCCTAATAATAGTACCTGTAAAAGTATAGTGTGTAAAGAATCAAAATTGATTTTATAGCTCAGTATCATCTTACCGGCTAGTGCTCGTGTACGGTTCGCCACCTTTCACTCCAACACCCTTTGAAGCAAACCAAAGGGCAGCACCCAACGATTCATCCAACACATTTCGCAACGGGAACACGAGATTAGAAATCGTTTTCCTTGTTCATTTAACTCGTGCCGAGAGATGTTATCTCTACAAAATTCCATTTTCTTTTAAAAGAATGGGAAAAATGACTTATTATTAACAACTATTAGGCTATTAAGTTTTAAGTTAGCATTACCGATTGGGTTTAATGCGTTGCAGTTCCTCTAGCGTAGATAGTCCGGTCAATCTATCCGGCACGTTCCAATCAATTGTGAGCGTTGTACATTTGCGCGGTTCACCTTTTCAAAGGCCACATTCAACAGCTCGATCGGAACGGGTTCGGGTACAAATTCATCCGCTAACAGTGCTAGGATCGTGCAATCGATTCCACCTGAAAACAAAATTCCCACCTTTGGATGCGCACATGGCGATTGACTTGCTACGCACAGCTTGCAAAACGGTGTGGTGTTTGTAATACGCTCCTGGATTGATTTACGCAGAATGGAAAGTAGTTGATTGCACGTACTGTTAACAGCAGCGCACTTTAACAGTGTTTCGAAAGGGCCTTCTTCCGGCGGTGATGCATCGGCAGCAGTCAGCAGTTGGTGGAAATTGAAATTTTGCTAAAAGTGTAAGCTATTTTTTTAAAATTCTGTAACACTAATTAAACTACATATGCATAATTTACCTGTACAGTACTTTGTTGTTGCGGGATTACAAGCTCATTTTTTAATTGAATTGTTAGTGCATTACCAAACATCTGCTCTATCTGCGTACAATCGTCGTCTGTCCATGGCAGCAGGGTGACGCAGCTGGGCTCATTCATTCGCTTCAAATCGATAAAGTAAAGCCCATTTGGGGGTAGTTCGTGCACGACGTGGAAGCAAAAGGTCCTGCGTGAACAGAACCAATTTCATAGTGATTGTAAAATAGTAGCAGTAAATATTTTAAAATATTCTTACCTCCAACGCTTGAGATAAAAAATATCTCCACTATCTGCAACAAGTCCAAGAAGCAACGAGTTTCGACCGATCGCATCACGCGCAAAATAAATTCGGTTTTCGCGCTTCTTAGAAAAACTATACTAAATGGACCGCGCCAGCTGACCAACAGTTTCAAAACAGCGTTTCGTCAGCACATCGTTCAATGCCGTGGAGAAGCCAACGTGTGTCACTCTCTTGCATATCTTCCCTGGTCTGGAAAATGTCGCCATTGAAGATGAGCACCGTTTCATCTGTATCAATGGGCTGGGGACATAACGATACGCCCTGGTGCCACAGCACGGATCCATAAAAGAGCACTCTTGATTCGTACCACAGGATAGCATCGTGATTGGGGCACGATTCTTGAGACGGTCCCTGCACGTTTCCAGCTGTAATGACAAAGTCTCATTAAAATTTGTTCTTTTTAATTTCAAATATAAAACACTTACTGCCAGTTCCCGTCTGAAGTATTGTTGTTAGCACAAAGGTAGCAAAATATTCCGCACATGTGTGAAAACCCGAGAAAAACGAGGTGATTCGTGTTCCGCCCGCTCCAAACTGTTTACAAACATCGTGCCGCGGCATTTCGTCGAATCGATCAACACCACCAGACAGCTGGGAAGGATTGTCGACGAAACGTAAAGCATGGCATGGTTGTACAGACCACCCTGTAGCTGTCAAATTGAAAACCGCATTTGTTTGTGAAGCAAGGTCCCACGTGAAACCGGGAAGTCGGGAATTAAAAGTAGCAAAATTTAAGCACTTTTCGCATTAAAATGGTGAAGAAAAAGATTGACAACCGTATCCGGGTGATGATTGAGAATGGTGTAAAGTGGGCCATCGAACGATGTTTGTCATTGTGGGCAACAAGGCGCGTGATCAGGTGCCGATACTGTACGACATCCTGACCAAAGCATCGGTTAAAGCACGGCCGACGGTCTGTGGTGCTACAAAAATAAAGATGAAGCTATTCGAAGTAAGTTGTAGTTACGCACAAAACTCGAGTGTCGTACGCTTTTATCAAAATAATCATTTTGCGGTGCTTTCTTTTCAGCCATGGCAAGAAGCGAGCGAAAAAGATACAGTCCGGCAAGATTGATATCAACGAATCGGACCTGTTCGATGCGTTCCGGGTGGCGACGACGATTCATGGCAGGCCGATACTACAAGGATACGCATACCATCCTCGGCAAAACGTACGGCGTGTGCGTGCTGCAAGATTTTGAAGCCCTGACGCCCAACCTGATGGCCCGGACCGTGGAAACGGTCGAGGGAGGTGGGCTGATTATTTTGCTGCTGAAAACGATTTCTTCTCTCAAACAGCTGTACACGATGAGCATGGACGTGCACAAACGCTACCGGACGGAGGCACACCAGAACGTGACGTGTCGGTTCAACGAGCGGCTTCTCTCTCGCTGGCGACTGTTCGCGTGCTTGCTGGTGAATGACGACTTAACTGTGCTGCCGCTGTCCTCCCGTACCGCGGACGTGAAGCCGATTGACGTTGCATCGATCGAAAATGTTCAGAGCGAACAGCTGGCGGAGCTGAAGGAAAGTCTGGCGGATGCGCCACCAGCCGGAACGTTGGTGAACCTGTGCCGAACGTACGATCAGGCGAAGGCGGTGGCACAGTTTATCGATGCGCTGGCAGAGAAGCAGCTGAAACCGCCCACCTCGCTGACCGCCGGCCGTGGTCGTGGTAAATCGGCGGCCATGGGGCTTGCATTGCCGGATCGATTGCGTTCGGATACGTAAACGTGTAGTCGTAACGTCGCCATCGCCCGAAAATTTGATCACTCTGTTCGAGTCATACTGAAAGGGTTCGATGTGCTGGAGTACCAGGAGCATACGGATATATACATCATCGTTCGACGAATCCTAACTTTAACAAGGCTATTATTCGCATCAACATAACGCGCAATAATCGTCAAACGATTCAATACATTTCGCCGACCGATGCGCATCTGCTGAATGCTGCCGATTTGCTGATCATCGACGAAGCGGCAGCCATTCCGCTGCCAATGGTAAGAGCAATGCTGGGACCGTACCTGGTCTTTATGGCTTCTACCATCAACGGGTACGAGGGAACGGGACGCTCGCTTAGCTTGAAGCTACTGTCGCAACTGCAGAAGGAAACGAATGCACCACTTCCGGTAAGCACAAACGAAGGAGTTTACTGTTGGGATTTGTTTCGTTTACCGTAGTCTCTCCTCCCACAGATCAAGCTGGAGGAATCAATCCGTTACAGCCCAGGTGATCCCGTAGAATCATGGTTGACATCGCTGCTCTGCCTCGACGCAACGATGTACAGAACATGAATTCGGGTTGTCCACCGCCGGACGAGTGTCAGCTGTACTACGTGGATAGAGATGCAACTGTTTTCTACCACAAAGCAGCGGGAACGTTTCCTTCAGCCGCATTGTTTCCATCTGCGTATCGTCGCACTACAAAAACAGCCCGAACGATTTGCAGATGATGAGCGATGCACCCGCCCATCATCTGTTCTGTTTGTAGGTCCGATCGTGAAGAAAAAATCAGCTGCCCGAAATTCTGGTCGTAATACAGGGTGCCTGGAGGGAGAAATTTCCTCCACAACGCTAGCCAACTCGCTGGTACGCGGCATGAAAG
>NW_024428116.1:37500-40382 GCF_017562075.2 Anopheles merus | reverse complement strand
ATAAATTAACATTAAAATCCCTCCTGAATCGACACTCCGTAGTTACATCATCCAAAAGTATCCTAAATTATCAATCACAATTAATTAAAATTTTGCCAGTCCTTTAGAAAATCAGTAGACAGTCATAAATAACTCCATAGAAATTATAACCATAGAAATAACGGTAGAAAATGGTGATGAATACACGCGCCACTTTACTTCGTAGAAATAGTCCCTCAAAGGCAGGAACAGGTAGATAATTCCACCCGCCGTAGCTCACTGGGAACGATGTCCCCGTCTAAGGCTTCGGCCACCAGCTTGGTAGGAGACGGGCATCAACAAACCAAGCTGATAGCCCCCAAGCGATGGCACCTGCCTACGAAGCTTCTTTCGCGTAGAGGGGAGGGGAAAAGCAAAAAGGGTATCTGTTCTCCGCAGATCGCGGAAGACAGCCAAGGGGAGGGTTCCAAGGCAGGGCAAACATATATGACAGGAAATTTTTCGCAACTGCATATCCAGCAGATTCATTCCCAATCCATGGGCCCATTGCAGAAAGCAAAACATGAGCTTCATGCGTTTATCAGGGACACCGTGAAGCACAGGGCTATTTTAGCAAAAACGCCCTCAATTCTCCGATTGGAACCAGCGTATAGGCTCAGTATTGGCCCTGTTGCACAACCTTCCAGCATTTTGGCTAGGGGAGGCCGGGTTCAGGAATTGATGTGGGGAACGGGAACAGAGGATCGTGTGTGGAGGATCCGGTTGTGGAGCAAGACTTAGGCCTTTGGCAGGCCCTAATCAGGATCACAACCGGGTTCCATTCCCTTGAATGAGTCGGACGTCACCAAATTCTTCACTGTTTTTGGGGGAATCATGCGGGAGAGATGATGACATAATAGTTAGGGAAAACGAGGCAAGACAGCAGGAAATAAGGAACAGGGACAACAGTTGGCAGGTCAAGGAGGGAAAATAGCAAGAAGAAAAAGGGAAAGGGTGGGAAGGGGGAAAATAGTAAGGTTGTTGCGGCAGAGGAACCGTTGGCAGGGGAAAATTTTTCAAGTGACCAGGGATCTGGACCACAAGGGGGCAAGAGGGGGGCGCAAGAATGGCGGACGGTTAAAGGGAAAGACTGCCGTGCGCCGGGAGAGCGGAAGAGGAAGAAAGCGCAAGCGTGAAGCTGAGCAAGCAGCCAGCCTCGCCGCAAATACCCAACCTTCTGCTCCCAAACCCAAGCAAAAGCCGGCACCTGCCTTTAATCCCAGGGCCGGCAGAATGCCAAATGCCATGAACTTGAATCAATTGGGGGATTCAAGTACGCGGACATGATGCCAATCTTAGGGAAACGGTGAAAAAGGAGGATGTGCAGAGAATTCGCCACAAACTTCAAGGGTCATCTACTCCTGGAATTAGCACCATTGTCGCACCAGGAAAACGATGACCCCTTTGGAGAGAGGTGTCCAAAGCTCTTGACGGCAAAGCCAAATGCCGACCGCGGACACCCTCAGTGCGGGTGAACTGCACCAACATTCCGCCTGGCACTTCATCCGAAGAAATTTCTTCGGAAATGAGTGCCGCGTTGGGCGTTGAAATTTTCAGCGACCAAATCACGACCGTAAAACCACATACGGTACGTTGGTCGCATTTTTCGATTGCCCAGCAATAGCGGTCACCGACCAGGGCCTTGCGAGGCAGTACACGGTTGGTTTCAGCAAATGCTGCAGGCTCGGCTATTGGAACGCCGGCGGCAATGCTACCGGTGCTACGAATACGGGCATACTGCTGCCCGCTGCCCGTGGCAAGGACCGTAGTAGCAAATGCCCACCGTTGCGCAGAGATAAGCACGAGGGTCCGTGCATAGGGAGCGGAAGTGCTTGGGATGCCAGGGTCCCGGATGCAATCGGGCACTCGTGGGCCAGCGCAGTTGCCGCTACTTTGGAAGGTAACCCCACAGCCCAGTCATGATTAGAGTGTTCCAACAGAACCTCAATCATGACCAAAGGCACAAGACTTGCTTTTGCAAAGTGCTCGTGCCGAGGGTTGTGATATTTTGATTCTCTCGGACCCTATTGGGTGCCGAGTAATAACAGCAATTGGGTTACCGATACCACACGGCCGGGTTGCAGTGGTATCAGTGGGGATTATCCTTTTCAGCGCATCATTGACAACCAACGCGAGGACTTCGTTGTGGTCGAGATGCGGGGAATTGTTTTCTGCTCCGTTTACCTACCACCGTGGGTTCCGATTTGACTGTCGAGGAGTACACAAACGCAAATGGACCGAAATTGTGTCTGTACTCCCACGGAATCGGGACACCGTGATCGGGTGTGACGTAAACGCCTGGTCAGGTGCATGGGGGATGGAGCGGAGGCCAAACGATGGGGAAAGGGTATCTAGGGGGGGAGTTGTGATGGACGCGGCGGCCGCTTTGGGATTGGGTCTCCTAAACCAGGGCAAACAGAGCACTTGGATGGGGGGAAAGGCCGCAACTCCATAGTGGACGTGTCGTTTTGCAGCCCTTCTTTGGTAGGGGAAAATAATTGGCGCGTTTGTGACGAAACCCAAGTGACCACAATACTATTAAGTTTGTGGTCGGCAGGGTTCCGAGACAGCGTGCCAATGACGTGGGACACTCAGCAGTGAATGGGGGAAGGTGGTCCACAAGATTCTTCGACAAGGATTTGTTCGTTGAAATCTTGAGGGACCAGGACATTTTTGGGCATGTTGCTACGGCAGAGGAGCTGACCAGGCCATTACGGTGGCTTGTGACGGCACCATGCCTAGACAACCCCCAAGGCGACAGGGCCGGCGTCCAGTTTATTGGTGGACGTCCGAGATTGATCGGTTGCGCAGCCATTTTCATGGAATGAAACGGCGGTTCAACCGGGCCCGGACCGAGGAGCAGC
>NW_024428116.1:0-32500 GCF_017562075.2 Anopheles merus | reverse complement strand
GTGCTCCTAGCTTGTCAGACGAGTGACTTGACATGCTGTGGAGAAGGTTGCTTAACACTGATGAGCTTGTCGGCGTGCCTCCTTCTTGACTTGATTGTCTCGATGTGAGGACCGTGCGGACCACACCAGTGAGTCATATAAGTACACTCGTAGTAAGCTTTTGTTCACCTTGTCTGGTCTGTGTTGTGCTCGACCGCCTTCACGGACAATGGACTTGGTGGATACTGGTGAAGCTTGGTGCAGGCTCCTTCCTTGTCAGACGAGCGACTTGACTTGGTCTGGAGACTGTTCCTTTACATTAGTGGACATGTGTCGTGCTTCTTCCTTGTCAGACGAGTGACTTGACATAGGTTGGAGATGGACGCGTAACACTAATGAGCTTGTCGGCGTTCCTCCTTCTTGACTTGATTGTCTTGATGCGAGGAACGTGCAGACCACACCAGTAAGCTTACATGCTCTCGTTACAAGTTGTATATGTTGACCCGTTTGGGCCGGTTGCCTTGCGCATGATGATGTTGACCATGTTTGGTTAACGTGTCGTGTGTCGAGGTGGTCGGTCTTGGTAGTAGGATGTCTTGTGCATGGCGTGTTGACCTCGTCGGTCGATGTGTCGTGTACGAGATGACCTACTTGCCCGTCGGTTGTCCAAGTTGTATGATGTGTTGACTTAGTCGACGTGTCATGTGCTTGGATGATTGGCGTACGGGTCATGTATGGTGTACTTCCTTCGGTTGAAGGGATGTACTAGTACATACTTGTATTAATTGTTTATTTCACGATCTGGTCTTTTGATTGGATCGTGAAAAAACGCTAAGTCCAAGAATCCTGAACTCGAGAGGAAAGCGCTGATGGCAACCTTTTTGACAGGACGTCCCTAGAAAACGGCTTTTTCCTTTTCGGCATTAAGTGGCATGTTTAACGTGGCTAGAACATCTATTATCCTGCAAATGGCACTCAAGCTTGGCAAAAGTCTCGAAACACTCCTATCTTGACGCACCTGCAACCGCAACACGATGCAAAACAAATTGCACGAGCTACTGATACTTGTACCATGCACGGTACACGGTTCCGAAAATTACGCCTGAAAGTATGCAATTTGGTGCTACCCTAGGGAACTTGTATGGGGAAGCCTACCTACGCGTGTCGCACGTTGCAAGTTGCATGGTCGTCGATCAGAGGCATGCAAAAGCACCTATCTAGGGAATTACTCTACGTTCTAGTAGCTAGTGCGATTTTCCGGTCCAGCACGGCAGTACGCCTGCATGCATACAATCCATGTACCAACCATGTACCTAGGCGTTGGTCAGTAGCTTTTGGCGCCACATGGAGAAAGTATTCGAGTTCAGATTTCTGGGACTTAGCGTATTTTTCAAAACTATTAATGGAAATTAAACTATAATGGGTCACAAGCTAGGCGTTGGTCAGTAGCTTTTGGCGCCACATGGAGGAAGTATTCGAGTTCAGATTTCTGGGACTTAGCGTATTTTTCAAAACTATTAATTTAAATTAAACTATAAATGGGTCTCAAGCTAGGCGTTGGTCAGTAGCTTTTGGCGCAACATGGAGGAAGTATTCGAGTTCAGATTTCTGGGACTTAGCGTATTTTTCAAAACTATTAATGGAAATTAAACTATAAATGGGTCTCAAGCTAGGCGTTGGTCAGTAGCTTTTGGCGCAACATGGAGGAAGTATTCGAGTTCAGATTTCTGGGACTCAGCGTATTTTTCAAAACTATTAATGGAAATTAAACTATAAATGGGTCACAAGCTAGGCGTTGCTCAGTAGCTTTTGGCGCCACATGGAGGAAGTATTCGAGTTCAGATTTCTGGGACTTAGCGTATTTTTCAATCATATTAAACCGAATCAAACATAAAAATGATGAAACCTACACGACGTTCCTAGGTTATGGACGAAAGTGACGATTTAGTGCCGGTCAGGATAGCCGTGCACCAAAATTGTGTACCGATCAGGGAAAGTACAACACGGAGGGCGCAGCCCGAGCGTACGCGTTCATGGATGTCCATGTTGGTACAAGTTGCCGGTCAGGATAGCCGTGCACCAAAATTGTGTACCGATCAGGGAAAGTACAACACGGAGGGCGCAGCCCGAGCGTACGCGTTCATGGATGTCCATGTTGGTACAAGTTGCCGGTCAGGATAGCCGTGCACCAAAATTGTGTACCGATCAGGGAAAGTACAACACGGAGGGCGCAGCCCGAGCGTACGCGTTCATGGATGTCCATGTTGGTACAAGTTGCCGGTCAGGATAGCCGTGCACCAAAATTGTGTACCGATCAGGGAAAGTACAACACGGAGGGCGCAGCCCGAGCGTACGCGTTCATGGATGTCCATGTTGGTACAAGTTGCGGTCAGGATAGCCGTGCACCAAAATTGTGTACCGATCAGGGAAAGTACAACACGGAGGGCGCAGCCCGAGCGTACGCGTTCATGGATGTCCATGTTGGTACAAGTTGCCGGTCAGGATAGCCGTGCACCAAAATTGTGTACCGATCAGGGAAAGTACACTACGTTCCTATGACTTGGGTGAAAAGTGTTGATAAAGTGCCGGATAGGATAGACGGTGGCTTATCGTACACATCACAAACAAAAACCCCTTAGTGAGCAGTAGCAAGTGTCGATGGAACAAAGCGAAGGCAATACAAACTGATCAAGTACAATAAAGAACGCTACGTACTAGGACTTCTGTCCAAGAATGGTGTCCGCGACGGGAGGGCAATGGTCGAGCAAGCAGGTTTCCCTAGTAAACCTTGTATGGTAAACATACCCAAGCGTGTCCGTATGCACGCAACGATAGTCACGAACGGGCACATACCTAGGGAAAGTACTCTACGTACTAGGACTTCTGTCCAAGAATGGTGTCCGCGACGGGAGGGCAATGGTCGAGCAAGCAGGTTTCCCTAGTAAACCTGTATGGTAAACATACCCAAGCGTGTCCGTATGCACGCAACGATAGTCACGAACGGGCACATACCTAGGGAAGTACTCTACGTACTAGGACTTCTGTCCAAGAATGGTGTCCGCGACGGGAGGGCAATGGTCGAGCAAGCAGGTTTCCTAGTAAAACTTGTATGGTAAACATACCAAGCGTGTCCGTATGCACGCAACGATAGTCACGAACGGGCACATACCTAGGGAAAGTACTCTACGTACTAGGACTTCTGTCCAAGAATGGTGTCCGCGACGGGAGGGCAATGGTCGAGCAAGCAGGTTTCCCTAGTAAACCTTGTATGGTAAACATACCCAAGCGTGTCCGTATGCACGCAACGATAGTCACGAACGGGCACATACCTAGGGAAAGTACTCTACGTACTAGGACTTCTGTCCAAGAATGGTGTCCGCGACGGGAGGGCAATGGTCGAGCAAGCAGGTTTCCCTAGTAAACCTTGTATGGTAAACATACCCAAGCGTGTCCGTATGCACGCAACGATAGTCACGAACGGGCACATACCTAGGGAAGTACTCTACGTACTAGGACTTCTGTCCAAGAATGGTGTCCGCGACGGGAGGGCAATGGTCGAGCAAGCAGGTTCCCTAGTAAACCTTGTATGGTAAACATACCCAAGCGTGTCCGTATGCACGCAACGATAGTCACGAACGGGCACATACCTAGGGAAAGTACTCTACGTACTAGGACTTCTGTCCAAGAATGGTGTCCGCGACGGGAGGGCAATGGTCGAGCAAGCAGGTTTCCCTAGTAAACCTTGTATGGTAAACATACCCAAGCGTGTCCGTATGCACGCAACGATAGTCACGAACGGGCACATACCTAGGGAAAGTACTCTACGTACTAGGACTTCTGTCCAAGAATGGTGTCCGCGACGGGAGGGCAATGGTCGAGCAAGCAGGTTTCCCTAGTAAACCTTGTATGGTAAACATACCCAAGCGTGTCCGTATGCACGCAACGATAGTCACGAACGGGCACATACCTAGGGAAAGTACTCTACGTACTAGGACTTCTGTCCAAGAATGGTGTCCGCGACGGTCGGGGAAGCAGGTTACTTATCATGGCAAACAAGTTAAATAGCTACCTTAAGAGAACGAAAGTTACTGTGGATGGAACAAAACGTGTGCTAGAATTCTCCTGGTTTTCCCTAGTAAACCTTGTATGGTAAACATACCCAAGCGTGTCCGTATGCACGCAACGATAGTCACGAACGGGCACATACCTAGGGAAAGTACTCTACGTACTAGGACTTCTGTCCAAGAATGGTGTCCGCGACGGGAGGGCAATGGTCGAGCAAGCAGGTTTCCCTAGTAAACCTTGTATGGTAAACATACCCAAGCGTGTCCGTATGCACGCAACGATAGTCACGAACGGGCACATACCTAGGGAAAGTACTCTACGTACTAGGACTTCTGTCCAAGAATGGTGTCCGCGACGGGAGGGCAATGGTCGAGCAAGCAGGTTTCCCTAGTAAACCTTGTATGGTAAACATACCCAAGCGTGTCCGTATGCACGCAACGATAGTCACGAACGGGCACATACCTAGGGAAAGTACTCTACGTACTAGGACTTCTGTCCAAGAATGGTGTCCGCGACGGGAGGGCAATGGTCGAGCAAGCAGGTTTCCCTAGTAACCTTGTATGGTAAACATACCCAAGCGTGTCCGTATGCACGCAACGATAGTCACGAACGGGCACATACCTAGGGAAAGTACTCTACGTACTAGGACTTCTGTCCAAGAATGGTGTCCGCGACGGGAGGGCAATGGTCGAGCAAGCAGGTTTCCCTAGTAAACCTTGTTGGTAAACATACCCAAGCGTGTCCGTATGCACGCAACGATAGTCACGAACGGGCACATACCTAGGGAAAGTACTCTACGTACTAGGACTTTCTGTCCAAGAATGGTGTCCGCGACGGGAGGGCAATGGTCGAGCAAGCAGTTTCCCTAGTAAACCTTGTATGGTAAACATACCCAAGCGTGTCCGTATGCACGCAACGATAGTCACGAACGGGCACATACCTAGGGAAAGTACTCTACGTACTAGGACTTCTGTCCAAGAATGGTGTCCGCGACGGGAGGGCAATGGTCGAGCAAGCAGGTTTCCCTAGTAAACCTTGTATGGTAAACATACCCAAGCGTGTCCGTATGCACGCAACGATAGTCACGAACGGGCACATACCTAGGGAAAGTACTCTACGTACTAGGACTTCTGTCCAAGAATGGTGTCCGCGACGGTCGGGAAGCAGTTACTTATCATGGCAAACAAGTTAAATAGCTACCTTAAGAGAACGAAAGTTACTGTGGATGGAACAAAACGTGTGCCTAGAATTCCTTCTGGTTTCCCTAGTAAACCTTGTATGGTAAACATACCCAAGCGTGTCCGTATGCACGCAACGATAGTCACGAACGGGCACATACCTAGGGAAAGTACTCTACGTACTAGGACTTCTGTCCAAGAATGGTGTCCGCGACGGGAGGGCAATGGTCGAGCAAGCAGGTTTCCCTAGTAAACCTTGTATGGTAAACATACCCAAGCGTGTCCGTATGCACGCAACGATAGTCACGAACGGGCACATACCTAGGGAAGTACTCTACGTACTAGGACTTCTGTCCAAGAATGGTGTCCGCGACGGGAGGGCAATGGTCGAGCAAGCAGGTTTCCCTAGTAAACCTTGTATGGTAAACATACCCAAGCGTGTCCGTATGCACGCAACGATAGTCACGAACGGGCACATACCTAGGGAAAGTACTCTACGTACTAGGACTTCTGTCCAAGAAGGTGTCCGCGACGGTCGGGGAAGCAGGTTACTTATCATGGCAAACAAGTTAAATAGCTACCTTAAGAGAACGAAAGTTACTGTGGATGGAACAAAACGTGTGCCTAGAATTCCTTCCTGGTTTCCCTAGTAAACCTTGTATGGTAAACATACCCAAGCGTGTCCGTATGCACGCAACGATAGTCACGAACGGGCACATACCTAGGGAAAACTCTACGTACTAGGACTTCTGTCAAGAATGGTGTCCGCGACGGTCGGGGAATTGTGTGTTTGACTCAATTACCAAATCTAGGAACATACATGTAGTGTATACAAACATTAACATTAACGCGTACGTTTGGGCTGCGCACTCCAAATGGTACACAAATAAGGGTGATTTTATGATCAGACGGACAAAAACAAAGGTGGAGAAGACAGTTTTCGGCACGATGTGCACAGAGCTCATTTCGTCGTCCGGGCGAATGGAAAAACACAAAATCGCGAGTATCTTCTAGGTTTCTGTCTATAAAAGGGCAGGCCAAAAGGTGACGGTTGAGAAGCATTTTAAGCATACAAGCACTTTATTGCAACTTTTGACACAAAAACTAGGTACGTACATGTAGTTGTACCAACATGGACATCCATGAACGCGTACGCTCGGGCTGCGCCCTCCGTGTTGTACTTTCCCTGATCGGTACACAATTTTGGTGCACGGCTATCCTGACGGCAACTTGTACCAACATGGACATCCATGAACGCGTACGTAGTGTACTTTCCCTGATCGGTACACAATTTTGGTGCATGTGTACCAACATGGACATCCATGAACGCGTACGCTCGGGCTGCGCCCTCCGTGTTGTACTTTCCTGATCGGTACACAATTTTGGTGCACGGCTATCCTGACCGGCAACTTGTACCAACATGGACATCCATGAACGCGTACGTAGTGTACTTTCCTGATCGGTACACAATTTGGTGCATGTGTACCAACATGGACATCCATGAACGCGTACGCTCGGGCTGCGCCCTCCGTGTTGTACTTTCCCTGATCGGTACACAATTTTGGTGCACGGCTATCCTGACCGGCAACTTGTACCAACATGGACATCCATGAACGCGTACGTAGTGTACTTTCCCTGATCGGTACACAATTTTGGTGCATGTGTACCAACATGGACATCCATGAACGCGTACGCTCGGGCTGCGCCCTCCGTGTTGTACTTTCCCTGATCGGTACACAATTTTGGTGCACGGCTATCCTGACCGGCAACTTGTACCAACATGGACATCCATGAACGCGTACGTAGTGTACTTTCCCTGATCGGTACACAATTTTGGTGCATGTGTACCAACATGGACATCCATGAACGCGTACGCTCGGGCTGCGCCCTCCGTGTTGTACTTTCCCTGATCGGTACACAATTTTGGTGCACGGCTATCCTGACCGGCAACTTGTACCAACATGGACATCCATGAACGCGTACGTAGTGTACTTTCCCTGATCGGTACACAATTTTGGTGCATGTGTACCAACATGGACATCCATGAACGCGTACGCTCGGGCTGCGCCCTCCGTGTTGTACTTTCCCTGATCGGTACACAATTTTGGTGCACGGCTATCCTGACCGGCAACTTGTACCAACATGGACATCCATGAACGCGTACGTAGTGTACTTTCCCTGATCGGTACACAATTTTGGTGCATGTGTACCAACATGGACATCCATGAACGCGTACGCTCGGGCTGCGCCCTCCGTGTTGTACTTTCCCTGATCGGTACACAATTTTGGTGCACGGCTATCCTGACCGGCAACTTGTACCAACATGGACATCCATGAACGCGTACGTAGTGTACTTTCCCTGATCGGTACACAATTTTGGTGCATGTGTACCAACATGGACATCCATGAACGCGTACGCTCGGGCTGCGCCCTCCGTGTTGTACTTTCCCTGATCGGTACACAATTTTGGTGCACGGCTATCCTGACCGGCAACTTGTACCAACATGGACATCCATGAACGCGTACGTAGTGTACTTTCCCTGATCGGTACACAATTTTGGTGCATGTGTACCAACATGGACATCCATGAACGCGTACGCTCGGGCTGCGCCCTCCGTGTTGTACTTTCCCTGATCGGTACACAATTTTGGTGCACGGCTATCCTGACCGGCAACTTGTACCAACATGGACATCCATGAACGCGTACGTAGTGTACTTTCCCTGATCGGTACACAATTTTGGTGCATGTGTACCAACATGGACATCCATGAACGCGTACGCTCGGGCTGCGCCCTCCGTGTTGTACTTTCCCTGATCGGTACACAATTTTGGTGCACGGCTATCCTGACCGGCAACTTGTACCAACATGGACATCCATGAACGCGTACGTAGTGTACTTTCCCTGATCGGTACACAATTTTGGTGCATGTGTACCAACATGGACATCCATGAACGCGTACGCTCGGGCTGCGCCCTCCGTGTTGTACTTTCCCTGATCGGTACACAATTTTGGTGCACGGCTATCCTGACCGGCAACTTGTACCAACATGGACATCCATGAACGCGTACGTAGTGTACTTTCCCTGATCGGTACACAATTTTGGAGCACGGCTTAGGAAATGTGCTTAAAATGTTATCACTCAATCCATTTAATCTTGTTATAGTCGATACTTACCGTGCCGACCAAGTAGGACACGATACAAGGCAATGTGTTTGAGAAATAATATGTCCGCCATACATTTCAGTACAAAATTGCTCGGTCAGACCTACGGCGGGCCATAACTCGAATACTAAACGTCGCAGACATGGGTCGTAGAACAATTTTAAGCTCGTCTAATCATTCTCTATCCGATTCTGGATAGTGGTTTTTTGACCACTTTTCATCATTTTGTGACACCCCGAACCTAGGGACAGCTCCCTAGCTTTTTGCAAAAAAGTGCACCGAACGGGCCGGAGAGCTCGAGTAGTCAAAAAATTTTTTTTCGCTAAAAACCCTCAAAACGTGTCAGAAACACACCCTAGATGATGAAAAGTGCAACCAGAAAGTCAACCGACAACATGCCCGGGGTACCAATTTGCTCTACGCGTCCCTAGGTAGGGTACTTTTTCATACAAACATCAATGTGCACGGTGCACAAAGTGCGCGGAACAAAAATTGCTCGGTCAGACCTACGGCGGGCCATAACTCGAATACTAAACGTCGCAGACATGGGTCGTAGAACAATTTTAAGCTCGTCTAATCATTCTCTATCCGATTCTGGATAGTGGTTTTTTGACCACTTTTCATCATTTTGTGACACCCCGAACCTAGGGACAGCTCCCTAGCTTTTTGCAAAAAAGTGCACCGAACGGGCCGGAGAGCTCGAGTAGTCAAAAAAATTTTTTTCGCTAAAAACCCTCAAAACGTGTCAGAAACACACCCTAGATGATGAAAAGTGCAACCAGAAAGTCAACCGACAACATGCCCGGGGGTACCAATTTGCTCTACGCGTCCCTAGGTAGGGTACTTTTTCATACAAACATCAATGTGCACGGTGCACAAAGTGCGCGGAACAAAAATTGCTCGGTCAGACCTACGGCGGGCCATAACTCGAATACTAAACGTCGCAGACATGGGTCGTAGAACAATTTTAAGCTCGTCTAATCATTCTCTATCCGATTCTGGATAGTGGTTTTTTGACCACTTTTCATCATTTTGTGACACCCCGAACCTAGGGACAGCTCCCTAGCTTTTTGCAAAAAAGTGCACCGAACGGGCCGGAGAGCTCGAGTAGTCAAAAAAATTTTTTTCGCTAAAAACCCTCAAAACGTGTCAGAAACACACCCTAGATGATGAAAAGTGCAACCAGAAAGTCAACCGACAACATGCCCGGGGGTACCAATTTGCTCTACGCGTCCCTAGGTAGGGTACTTTTTCATACAAACATCAATGTGCACGGTGCACAAAGTGCGCGGAACAAAAATTGCTCGGTCAGACCTACGGCGGGCCATAACTCGAATACTAAACGTCGCAGACATGGGTCGTAGAACAATTTTAAGCTCGTCTAATCATTCTCTATCCGATTCTGGATAGTGGTTTTTTGACCACTTTTCATCATTTTGTGACACCCCGAACCTAGGGACAGCTCCCTAGCTTTTTGCAAAAAAGTGCACCGAACGGGCCGGAGAGCTCGAGTAGTCAAAAAAATTTTTTTCGCTAAAAACCCTCAAAACGTGTCAGAAACACACCCTAGATGATGAAAAGTGCAACCAGAAAGTCAACCGACAACATGCCCGGGGTACCAATTTGCTCTACGCGTCCCTAGGTAGGGTACTTTTTCATACAAACATCAATGTGCACGGTGCACAAAGTGCGCGGAACAAAAATTGCTCGGTCAGACCTACGGCGGGCCATAACTCGAATACTAAACGTCGCAGACATGGGTCGTAGAACAATTTTAAGCTCGTCTAATCATTCTCTATCCGATTCTGGATAGTGGTTTTTTGACCACTTTTCATCATTTTGTGACACCCCGAACCTAGGGACAGCTCCCTAGCTTTTTGCAAAAAAGTGCACCGAACGGGCCGGAGAGCTCGAGTAGTCAAAAAAATTTTTTTCGCTAAAAACCCTCAAAACGTGTCAGAAACACACCCTAGATGATGAAAAGTGCAACCAGAAAGTCAACCGACAACATGCCCGGGGGTACCAATTTGCTCTACGCGTCCCTAGGTAGGGTACTTTTTCATACAAACATCAATGTGCACGGTGCACAAAGTGCGCGGAACAAAAATTGCTCGGTCAGACCTACGGCGGGCCATAACTCGAATACTAAACGTCGCAGACATGGGTCGTAGAACAATTTTAAGCTCGTCTAATCATTCTCTATCCGATTCTGGATAGTGGTTTTTTGACCACTTTTCATCATTTTGTGACACCCCGAACCTAGGGACAGCTCCCTAGCTTTTTGCAAAAAAGTGCACCGAACGGGCCGGAGAGCTCGAGTAGTCAAAAAAATTTTTTTCGCTAAAAACCCTCAAAACGTGTCAGAAACACACCCTAGATGATGAAAAGTGCAACCAGAAAGTCAACCGACAACATGCCCGGGGGTACCAATTTGCTCTACGCGTCCCTAGGTAGGGTACTTTTTCATACAAACATCAATGTGCACGGTGCACAAAGTGCGCGGAACAAAAATTGCTCGGTCAGACCTACGGCGGGCCATAACTCGAATACTAAACGTCGCAGACATGGGTCGTAGAACAATTTTAAGCTCGTCTAATCATTCTCTATCCGATTCTGGATAGTGGTTTTTTGACCACTTTTCATCATTTTGTGACACCCCGAACCTAGGGACAGCTCCCTAGCTTTTTGCAAAAAAGTGCACCGAACGGGCCGGAGAGCTCGAGTAGTCAAAAAAATTTTTTTCGCTAAAAACCCTCAAAACGTGTCAGAAACACACCCTAGATGATGAAAAGTGCAACCAGAAAGTCAACCGACAACATGCCCGGGGGTACCAATTTGCTCTACGCGTCCCTAGGTAGGGTACTTTTTCATACAAACATCAATGTGCACGGTGCACAAAGTGCGCGGAACAAAAATTGCTCGGTCAGACCTACGGCGGGCCATAACTCGAATACTAAACGTCGCAGACATGGGTCGTAGAACAATTTTAAGCTCGTCTAATCATTCTCTATCCGATTCTGGATAGTGGTTTTTTGACCACTTTTCATCATTTTGTGACACCCCGAACCTAGGGACAGCTCCCTAGCTTTTTGCAAAAAAGTGCACCGAACGGGCCGGAGAGCTCGAGTAGTCAAAAAAATTTTTTTCGCTAAAAACCCTCAAAACGTGTCAGAAACACACCCTAGATGATGAAAAGTGCAACCAGAAAGTCAACCGACAACATGCCCGGGGGTACCAATTTGCTCTACGCGTCCCTAGGTAGGGTACTTTTTCATACAAACATCAATGTGCACGGTGCACAAAGTGCGCGGAACAAAAATTGCTCGGTCAGACCTACGGCGGGCCATAACTCGAATACTAAACGTCGCAGACATGGGTCGTAGAACAATTTTAAGCTCGTCTAATCATTCTCTATCCGATTCTGGATAGTGGTTTTTTGACCACTTTTCATCATTTTGTGACACCCCGAACCTAGGGACAGCTCCCTAGCTTTTTGCAAAAAAGTGCACCGAACGGGCCGGAGAGCTCGAGTAGTCAAAAAAATTTTTTTCGCTAAAAACCCTCAAAACGTGTCAGAAACACACCCTAGATGATGAAAAGTGCAACCAGAAAGTCAACCGACAACATGCCCGGGGGTACCAATTTGCTCTACGCGTCCCTAGGTAGGGTACTTTTTCATACAAACATCAATGTGCACGGTGCACAAAGTGCGCGGAACAAAAATTGCTCGGTCAGACCTACGGCGGGCCATAACTCGAATACTAAACGTCGCAGACATGGGTCGTAGAACAATTTTAAGCTCGTCTAATCATTCTCTATCCGATTCTGGATAGTGGTTTTTTGACCACTTTTCATCATTTTGTGACACCCCGAACCTAGGGACAGCTCCCTAGCTTTTTGCAAAAAAGTGCACCGAACGGGCCGGAGAGCTCGAGTAGTCAAAAAAATTTTTTTCGCTAAAAACCCTCAAAACGTGTCAGAAACACACCCTAGATGATGAAAAGTGCAACCAGAAAGTCAACCGACAACATGCCCGGGGGTACCAATTTGCTCTACGCGTCCCTAGGTAGGGTACTTTTTCATACAAACATCAATGTGCACGGTGCACAAAGTGCGCGGAACAAAAATTGCTCGGTCAGACCTACGGCGGGCCATAACTCGAATACTAAACGTCGCAGACATGGGTCGTAGAACAATTTTAAGCTCGTCTAATCATTCTCTATCCGATTCTGGATAGTGGTTTTTTGACCACTTTTCATCATTTTGTGACACCCCGAACCTAGGGACAGCTCCCTAGCTTTTTGCAAAAAAGTGCACCGAACGGGCCGGAGAGCTCGAGTAGTCAAAAAAATTTTTTTCGCTAAAAACCCTCAAAACGTGTCAGAAACACACCCTAGATGATGAAAAGTGCAACCAGAAAGTCAACCGACAACATGCCCGGGGGTACCAATTTGCTCTACGCGTCCCTAGGTAGGGTACTTTTTCATACAAACATCAATGTGCACGGTGCACAAAGTGCGCGGAACAAAAATTGCTCGGTCAGACCTACGGCGGGCCATAACTCGAATACTAAACGTCGCAGACATGGGTCGTAGAACAATTTTAAGCTCGTCTAATCATTCTCTATCCGATTCTGGATAGTGGTTTTTTGACCACTTTTCATCATTTTGTGACACCCCGAACCTAGGGACAGCTCCCTAGCTTTTTGCAAAAAAGTGCACCGAACGGGCCGGAGAGCTCGAGTAGTCAAAAAAATTTTTTTCGCTAAAAACCCTCAAAACGTGTCAGAAACACACCCTAGATGATGAAAAGTGCAACCAGAAAGTCAACCGACAACATGCCCGGGGGTACCAATTTGCTCTACGCGTCCCTAGGTAGGGTACTTTTTCATACAAACATCAATGTGCACGGTGCACAAAGTGCGCGGAACAAAAATTGCTCGGTCAGACCTACGGCGGGCCATAACTCGAATACTAAACGTCGCAGACATGGGTCGTAGAACAATTTTAAGCTCGTCTAATCATTCTCTATCCGATTCTGGATAGTGGTTTTTTGACCACTTTTCATCATTTTGTGACACCCCGAACCTAGGGACAGCTCCCTAGCTTTTTGCAAAAAAGTGCACCGAACGGGCCGGAGAGCTCGAGTAGTCAAAAAAATTTTTTTCGCTAAAAACCCTCAAAACGTGTCAGAAACACACCCTAGATGATGAAAAGTGCAACCAGAAAGTCAACCGACAACATGCCCGGGGGTACCAATTTGCTCTACGCGTCCCTAGGTAGGGTACTTTTTCATACAAACATCAATGTGCACGGTGCACAAAGTGCGCGGAACAAAAATTGCTCGGTCAGACCTACGGCGGGCCATAACTCGAATACTAAACGTCGCAGACATGGGTCGTAGAACAATTTTAAGCTCGTCTAATCATTCTCTATCCGATTCTGGATAGTGGTTTTTTGACCACTTTTCATCATTTTGTGACACCCCGAACCTAGGGACAGCTCCCTAGCTTTTTGCAAAAAAGTGCACCGAACGGGCCGGAGAGCTCGAGTAGTCAAAAAAATTTTTTTCGCTAAAAACCCTCAAAACGTGTCAGAAACACACCCTAGATGATGAAAAGTGCAACCAGAAAGTCAACCGACAACATGCCCGGGGGTACCAATTTGCTCTACGCGTCCCTAGGTAGGGTACTTTTTCATACAAACATCAATGTGCACGGTGCACAAAGTGCGCGGAACAAAAATTGCTCGGTCAGACCTACGGCGGGCCATAACTCGAATACTAAACGTCGCAGACATGGGTCGTAGAACAATTTTAAGCTCGTCTAATCATTCTCTATCCGATTCTGGATAGTGGTTTTTTGACCACTTTTCATCATTTTGTGACACCCCGAACCTAGGGACAGCTCCCTAGCTTTTTGCAAAAAAGTGCACCGAACGGGCCGGAGAGCTCGAGTAGTCAAAAAAATTTTTTTCGCTAAAAACCCTCAAAACGTGTCAGAAACACACCCTAGATGATGAAAAGTGCAACCAGAAAGTCAACCGACAACATGCCCGGGGGTACCAATTTGCTCTACGCGTCCCTAGGTAGGGTACTTTTTCATACAAACATCAATGTGCACGGTGCACAAAGTGCGCGGAACAAAAATTGCTCGGTCAGACCTACGGCGGGCCATAACTCGAATACTAAACGTCGCAGACATGGGTCGTAGAACAATTTTAAGCTCGTCTAATCATTCTCTATCCGATTCTGGATAGTGGTTTTTTGACCACTTTTCATCATTTTGTGACACCCCGAACCTAGGGACAGCTCCCTAGCTTTTTGCAAAAAAGTGCACCGAACGGGCCGGAGAGCTCGAGTAGTCAAAAAAATTTTTTTCGCTAAAAACCCTCAAAACGTGTCAGAAACACACCCTAGATGATGAAAAGTGCAACCAGAAAGTCAACCGACAACATGCCCGGGGGTACCAATTTGCTCTACGCGTCCCTAGGTAGGGTACTTTTTCATACAAACATCAATGTGCACGGTGCACAAAGTGCGCGGAACAAAAATTGCTCGGTCAGACCTACGGCGGGCCATAACTCGAATACTAAACGTCGCAGACATGGGTCGTAGAACAATTTTAAGCTCGTCTAATCATTCTCTATCCGATTCTGGATAGTGGTTTTTTGACCACTTTTCATCATTTTGTGACACCCCGAACCTAGGGACAGCTCCCTAGCTTTTTGCAAAAAAGTGCACCGAACGGGCCGGAGAGCTCGAGTAGTCAAAAAAATTTTTTTCGCTAAAAACCCTCAAAACGTGTCAGAAACACACCCTAGATGATGAAAAGTGCAACCAGAAAGTCAACCGACAACATGCCCGGGGGTACCAATTTGCTCTACGCGTCCCTAGGTAGGGTACTTTTTCATACAAACATCAATGTGCACGGTGCACAAAGTGCGCGGAACAAAAATTGCTCGGTCAGACCTACGGCGGGCCATAACTCGAATACTAAACGTCGCAGACATGGGTCGTAGAACAATTTTAAGCTCGTCTAATCATTCTCTATCCGATTCTGGATAGTGGTTTTTTGACCACTTTTCATCATTTTGTGACACCCCGAACCTAGGGACAGCTCCCTAGCTTTTTGCAAAAAAGTGCACCGAACGGGCCGGAGAGCTCGAGTAGTCAAAAAAATTTTTTTCGCTAAAAACCCTCAAAACGTGTCAGAAACACACCCTAGATGATGAAAAGTGCAACCAGAAAGTCAACCGACAACATGCCCGGGGGTACCAATTTGCTCTACGCGTCCCTAGGTAGGGTACTTTTTCATACAAACATCAATGTGCACGGTGCACAAAGTGCGCGGAACAAAAATTGCTCGGTCAGACCTACGGCGGGCCATAACTCGAATACTAAACGTCGCAGACATGGGTCGTAGAACAATTTTAAGCTCGTCTAATCATTCTCTATCCGATTCTGGATAGTGGTTTTTTGACCACTTTTCATCATTTTGTGACACCCCGAACCTAGGGACAGCTCCCTAGCTTTTTGCAAAAAAGTGCACCGAACGGGCCGGAGAGCTCGAGTAGTCAAAAAAATTTTTTTCGCTAAAAACCCTCAAAACGTGTCAGAAACACACCCTAGATGATGAAAAGTGCAACCAGAAAGTCAACCGACAACATGCCCGGGGGTACCAATTTGCTCTACGCGTCCCTAGGTAGGGTACTTTTTCATACAAACATCAATGTGCACGGTGCACAAAGTGCGCGGAACAAAAATTGCTCGGTCAGACCTACGGCGGGCCATAACTCGAATACTAAACGTCGCAGACATGGGTCGTAGAACAATTTTAAGCTCGTCTAATCATTCTCTATCCGATTCTGGATAGTGGTTTTTTGACCACTTTTCATCATTTTGTGACACCCCGAACCTAGGGACAGCTCCCTAGCTTTTTGCAAAAAAGTGCACCGAACGGGCCGGAGAGCTCGAGTAGTCAAAAAAATTTTTTTCGCTAAAAACCCTCAAAACGTGTCAGAAACACACCCTAGATGATGAAAAGTGCAACCAGAAAGTCAACCGACAACATGCCCGGGGTACCAATTTGCTCTACGCGTCCCTAGGTAGGGTACTTTTTCATACAAACATCAATGTGCACGGTGCACAAAGTGCGCGGAACAAAAATTGCTCGGTCAGACCTACGGCGGGCCATAACTCGAATACTAAACGTCGCAGACATGGGTCGTAGAACAATTTTAAGCTCGTCTAATCATTCTCTATCCGATTCTGGATAGTGGTTTTTTGACCACTTTTCATCATTTTGTGACACCCCGAACCTAGGGACAGCTCCCTAGCTTTTTGCAAAAAAGTGCACCGAACGGGCCGGAGAGCTCGAGTAGTCAAAAAAATTTTTTTCGCTAAAAACCCTCAAAACGTGTCAGAAACACACCCTAGATGATGAAAAGTGCAACCAGAAAGTCAACCGACAACATGCCCGGGGGTACCAATTTGCTCTACGCGTCCCTAGGTAGGGTACTTTTTCATACAAACATCAATGTGCACGGTGCACAAAGTGCGCGGAACAAAAATTGCTCGGTCAGACCTACGGCGGGCCATAACTCGAATACTAAACGTCGCAGACATGGGTCGTAGAACAATTTTAAGCTCGTCTAATCATTCTCTATCCGATTCTGGATAGTGGTTTTTTGACCACTTTTCATCATTTTGTGACACCCCGAACCTAGGGACAGCTCCCTAGCTTTTTGCAAAAAAGTGCACCGAACGGGCCGGAGAGCTCGAGTAGTCAAAAAAATTTTTTTCGCTAAAAACCCTCAAAACGTGTCAGAAACACACCCTAGATGATGAAAAGTGCAACCAGAAAGTCAACCGACAACATGCCCGGGGGTACCAATTTGCTCTACGCGTCCCTAGGTAGGGTACTTTTTCATACAAACATCAATGTGCACGGTGCACAAAGTGCGCGGAACAAAAATTGCTCGGTCAGACCTACGGCGGGCCATAACTCGAATACTAAACGTCGCAGACATGGGTCGTAGAACAATTTTAAGCTCGTCTAATCATTCTCTATCCGATTCTGGATAGTGGTTTTTTGACCACTTTTCATCATTTTGTGACACCCCGAACCTAGGGACAGCTCCCTAGCTTTTTGCAAAAAAGTGCACCGAACGGGCCGGAGAGCTCGAGTAGTCAAAAAAATTTTTTTCGCTAAAAACCCTCAAAACGTGTCAGAAACACACCCTAGATGATGAAAAGTGCAACCAGAAAGTCAACCGACAACATGCCCGGGGGTACCAATTTGCTCTACGCGTCCCTAGGTAGGGTACTTTTTCATACAAACATCAATGTGCACGGTGCACAAAGTGCGCGGAACAAAAATTGCTCGGTCAGACCTACGGCGGGCCATAACTCGAATACTAAACGTCGCAGACATGGGTCGTAGAACAATTTTAAGCTCGTCTAATCATTCTCTATCCGATTCTGGATAGTGGTTTTTTGACCACTTTTCATCATTTTGTGACACCCCGAACCTAGGGACAGCTCCCTAGCTTTTTGCAAAAAAGTGCACCGAACGGGCCGGAGAGCTCGAGTAGTCAAAAAAATTTTTTTCGCTAAAAACCCTCAAAACGTGTCAGAAACACACCCTAGATGATGAAAAGTGCAACCAGAAAGTCAACCGACAACATGCCCGGGGTACCAATTTGCTCTACGCGTCCCTAGGTAGGGTACTTTTTCATACAAACATCAATGTGCACGGTGCACAAAGTGCGCGGAACAAAAATTGCTCGGTCAGACCTACGGCGGGCCATAACTCGAATACTAAACGTCGCAGACATGGGTCGTAGAACAATTTTAAGCTCGTCTAATCATTCTCTATCCGATTCTGGATAGTGGTTTTTTGACCACTTTTCATCATTTTGTGACACCCCGAACCTAGGGACAGCTCCCTAGCTTTTTGCAAAAAAGTGCACCGAACGGGCCGGAGAGCTCGAGTAGTCAAAAAAATTTTTTTCGCTAAAAACCCTCAAAACGTGTCAGAAACACACCCTAGATGATGAAAAGTGCAACCAGAAAGTCAACCGACAACATGCCCGGGGGTACCAATTTGCTCTACGCGTCCCTAGGTAGGGTACTTTTTCATACAAACATCAATGTGCACGGTGCACAAAGTGCGCGGAACAAAAATTGCTCGGTCAGACCTACGGCGGGCCATAACTCGAATACTAAACGTCGCAGACATGGGTCGTAGAACAATTTTAAGCTCGTCTAATCATTCTCTATCCGATTCTGGATAGTGGTTTTTTGACCACTTTTCATCATTTTGTGACACCCCGAACCTAGGGACAGCTCCCTAGCTTTTTGCAAAAAAGTGCACCGAACGGGCCGGAGAGCTCGAGTAGTCAAAAAAATTTTTTTCGCTAAAAACCCTCAAAACGTGTCAGAAACACACCCTAGATGATGAAAAGTGCAACCAGAAAGTCAACCGACAACATGCCCGGGGGTACCAATTTGCTCTACGCGTCCCTAGGTAGGGTACTTTTTCATACAAACATCAATGTGCACGGTGCACAAAGTGCGCGGAACAAAAATTGCTCGGTCAGACCTACGGCGGGCCATAACTCGAATACTAAACGTCGCAGACATGGGTCGTAGAACAATTTTAAGCTCGTCTAATCATTCTCTATCCGATTCTGGATAGTGGTTTTTTGACCACTTTTCATCATTTTGTGACACCCCGAACCTAGGGACAGCTCCCTAGCTTTTTGCAAAAAAGTGCACCGAACGGGCCGGAGAGCTCGAGTAGTCAAAAAAATTTTTTTCGCTAAAAACCCTCAAAACGTGTCAGAAACACACCCTAGATGATGAAAAGTGCAACCAGAAAGTCAACCGACAACATGCCCGGGGGTACCAATTTGCTCTACGCGTCCCTAGGTAGGGTACTTTTTCATACAAACATCAATGTGCACGGTGCACAAAGTGCGCGGAACAAAAATTGCTCGGTCAGACCTACGGCGGGCCATAACTCGAATACTAAACGTCGCAGACATGGGTCGTAGAACAATTTTAAGCTCGTCTAATCATTCTCTATCCGATTCTGGATAGTGGTTTTTTGACCACTTTTCATCATTTTGTGACACCCCGAACCTAGGGACAGCTCCCTAGCTTTTTGCAAAAAAGTGCACCGAACGGGCCGGAGAGCTCGAGTAGTCAAAAAATTTTTTTCGCTAAAAACCCTCAAAACGTGTCAGAAACACACCCTAGATGATGAAAAGTGCAACCAGAAAGTCAACCGACAACATGCCCGGGGGTACCAATTTGCTCTACGCGTCCCTAGGTAGGGTACTTTTTCATACAAACATCAATGTGCACGGTGCACAAAGTGCGCGGAACAAAAATTGCTCGGTCAGACCTACGGCGGGCCATAACTCGAATACTAAACGTCGCAGACATGGGTCGTAGAACAATTTTAAGCTCGTCTAATCATTCTCTATCCGATTCTGGATAGTGGTTTTTTGACCACTTTTCATCATTTTGTGACACCCCGAACCTAGGGACAGCTCCCTAGCTTTTTGCAAAAAAGTGCACCGAACGGGCCGGAGAGCTCGAGTAGTCAAAAAAATTTTTTTCGCTAAAAACCCTCAAAACGTGTCAGAAACACACCCTAGATGATGAAAAGTGCAACCAGAAAGTCAACCGACAACATGCCCGGGGGTACCAATTTGCTCTACGCGTCCCTAGGTAGGGTACTTTTTCATACAAACATCAATGTGCACGGTGCACAAAGTGCGCGGAACAAAAATTGCTCGGTCAGACCTACGGCGGGCCATAACTCGAATACTAAACGTCGCAGACATGGGTCGTAGAACAATTTTAAGCTCGTCTAATCATTCTCTATCCGATTCTGGATAGTGGTTTTTTGACCACTTTTCATCATTTTGTGACACCCCGAACCTAGGGACAGCTCCCTAGCTTTTTGCAAAAAAGTGCACCGAACGGGCCGGAGAGCTCGAGTAGTCAAAAAAATTTTTTTCGCTAAAAACCCTCAAAACGTGTCAGAAACACACCCTAGATGATGAAAAGTGCAACCAGAAAGTCAACCGACAACATGCCCGGGGGTACCAATTTGCTCTACGCGTCCCTAGGTAGGGTACTTTTTCATACAAACATCAATGTGCACGGTGCACAAAGTGCGCGGAACAAAAATTGCTCGGTCAGACCTACGGCGGGCCATAACTCGAATACTAAACGTCGCAGACATGGGTCGTAGAACAATTTTAAGCTCGTCTAATCATTCTCTATCCGATTCTGGATAGTGGTTTTTTGACCACTTTTCATCATTTTGTGACACCCCGAACCTAGGGACAGCTCCCTAGCTTTTTGCAAAAAAGTGCACCGAACGGGCCGGAGAGCTCGAGTAGTCAAAAAAATTTTTTTCGCTAAAAACCCTCAAAACGTGTCAGAAACACACCCTAGATGATGAAAAGTGCAACCAGAAAGTCAACCGACAACATGCCCGGGGGTACCAATTTGCTCTACGCGTCCCTAGGTAGGGTACTTTTTCATACAAACATCAATGTGCACGGTGCACAAAGTGCGCGGAACAAAAATTGCTCGGTCAGACCTACGGCGGGCCATAACTCGAATACTAAACGTCGCAGACATGGGTCGTAGAACAATTTTAAGCTCGTCTAATCATTCTCTATCCGATTCTGGATAGTGGTTTTTTGACCACTTTTCATCATTTTGTGACACCCCGAACCTAGGGACAGCTCCCTAGCTTTTTGCAAAAAAGTGCACCGAACGGGCCGGAGAGCTCGAGTAGTCAAAAAAATTTTTTTCGCTAAAAACCCTCAAAACGTGTCAGAAACACACCCTAGATGATGAAAAGTGCAACCAGAAAGTCAACCGACAACATGCCCGGGGGTACCAATTTGCTCTACGCGTCCCTAGGTAGGGTACTTTTTCATACAAACATCAATGTGCACGGTGCACAAAGTGCGCGGAACAAAAATTGCTCGGTCAGACCTACGGCGGGCCATAACTCGAATACTAAACGTCGCAGACATGGGTCGTAGAACAATTTTAAGCTCGTCTAATCATTCTCTATCCGATTCTGGATAGTGGTTTTTTGACCACTTTTCATCATTTTGTGACACCCCGAACCTAGGGACAGCTCCCTAGCTTTTTGCAAAAAAGTGCACCGAACGGGCCGGAGAGCTCGAGTAGTCAAAAAAATTTTTTTCGCTAAAAACCCTCAAAACGTGTCAGAAACACACCCTAGATGATGAAAAGTGCAACCAGAAAGTCAACCGACAACATGCCCGGGGGTACCAATTTGCTCTACGCGTCCCTAGGTAGGGTACTTTTTCATACAAACATCAATGTGCACGGTGCACAAAGTGCGCGGAACAAAAATTGCTCGGTCAGACCTACGGCGGGCCATAACTCGAATACTAAACGTCGCAGACATGGGTCGTAGAACAATTTTAAGCTCGTCTAATCATTCTCTATCCGATTCTGGATAGTGGTTTTTTGACCACTTTTCATCATTTTGTGACACCCCGAACCTAGGGACAGCTCCCTAGCTTTTTGCAAAAAAGTGCACCGAACGGGCCGGAGAGCTCGAGTAGTCAAAAAAATTTTTTTCGCTAAAAACCCTCAAAACGTGTCAGAAACACACCCTAGATGATGAAAAGTGCAACCAGAAAGTCAACCGACAACATGCCCGGGGGTACCAATTTGCTCTACGCGTCCCTAGGTAGGGTACTTTTTCATACAAACATCAATGTGCACGGTGCACAAAGTGCGCGGAACAAAAATTGCTCGGTCAGACCTACGGCGGGCCATAACTCGAATACTAAACGTCGCAGACATGGGTCGTAGAACAATTTTAAGCTCGTCTAATCATTCTCTATCCGATTCTGGATAGTGGTTTTTTGACCACTTTTCATCATTTTGTGACACCCCGAACCTAGGGACAGCTCCCTAGCTTTTTGCAAAAAAGTGCACCGAACGGGCCGGAGAGCTCGAGTAGTCAAAAAAATTTTTTTCGCTAAAAACCCTCAAAACGTGTCAGAAACACACCCTAGATGATGAAAAGTGCAACCAGAAAGTCAACCGACAACATGCCCGGGGTACCAATTTGCTCTACGCGTCCCTAGGTAGGGTACTTTTTCATACAAACATCAATGTGCACGGTGCACAAAGTGCGCGGAACAAAAATTGCTCGGTCAGACCTACGGCGGGCCATAACTCGAATACTAAACGTCGCAGACATGGGTCGTAGAACAATTTTAAGCTCGTCTAATCATTCTCTATCCGATTCTGGATAGTGGTTTTTTGACCACTTTTCATCATTTTGTGACACCCCGAACCTAGGGACAGCTCCCTAGCTTTTTGCAAAAAAGTGCACCGAACGGGCCGGAGAGCTCGAGTAGTCAAAAAAATTTTTTTCGCTAA
Source organism: Anopheles merus (assembly GCF_017562075.2). Classification (NCBI taxonomy): domain Eukaryota; kingdom Metazoa; phylum Arthropoda; class Insecta; order Diptera; family Culicidae; genus Anopheles; species Anopheles merus. The sequence goes on along the minus strand of NW_024428116.1, from coordinate 9,655 downwards.
AAACCCTCAAAACGTGTCAGAAACACACCCTAGATGATGAAAAGTGCAACCAGAAAGTCAACCGACAACATGCCCGGGGGTACCAATTTGCTCTACGCGTCCCTAGGTAGGGTACTTTTTCATACAAACATCAATGTGCACGGTGCACAAAGTGCGCGGAACAAAAATTGCTCGGTCAGACCTACGGCGGGCCATAACTCGAATACTAAACGTCGCAGACATGGGTCGTAGAACAATTTTAAGCTCGTCTAATCATTCTCTATCCGATTCTGGATAGTGGTTTTTTGACCACTTTTCATCATTTTGTGACACCCCGAACCTAGGGACAGCTCCCTAGCTTTTTGCAAAAAAGTGCACCGAACGGGCCGGAGAGCTCGAGTAGTCAAAAAAATTTTTTTCGCTAAAAACCCTCAAAACGTGTCAGAAACACACCCTAGATGATGAAAAGTGCAACCAGAAAGTCAACCGACAACATGCCCGGGGTACCAATTTGCTCTACGCGTCCCTAGGTAGGGTACTTTTTCATACAAACATCAATGTGCACGGTGCACAAAGTGCGCGGAACAAAAATTGCTCGGTCAGACCTACGGCGGGCCATAACTCGAATACTAAACGTCGCAGACATGGGTCGTAGAACAATTTTAAGCTCGTCTAATCATTCTCTATCCGATTCTGGATAGTGGTTTTTTGACCACTTTTCATCATTTTGTGACACCCCGAACCTAGGGACAGCTCCCTAGCTTTTTGCAAAAAAGTGCACCGAACGGGCCGGAGAGCTCGAGTAGTCAAAAAAATTTTTTTCGCTAAAAACCCTCAAAACGTGTCAGAAACACACCCTAGATGATGAAAAGTGCAACCAGAAAGTCAACCGACAACATGCCCGGGGGTACCAATTTGCTCTACGCGTCCCTAGGTAGGGTACTTTTTCATACAAACATCAATGTGCACGGTGCACAAAGTGCGCGGAACAAAAATTGCTCGGTCAGACCTACGGCGGGCCATAACTCGAATACTAAACGTCGCAGACATGGGTCGTAGAACAATTTTAAGCTCGTCTAATCATTCTCTATCCGATTCTGGATAGTGGTTTTTTGACCACTTTTCATCATTTTGTGACACCCCGAACCTAGGGACAGCTCCCTAGCTTTTTGCAAAAAAGTGCACCGAACGGGCCGGAGAGCTCGAGTAGTCAAAAAAATTTTTTTCGCTAAAAACCCTCAAAACGTGTCAGAAACACACCCTAGATGATGAAAAGTGCAACCAGAAAGTCAACCGACAACATGCCCGGGGTACCAATTTGCTCTACGCGTCCCTAGGTAGGGTACTTTTTCATACAAACATCAATGTGCACGGTGCACAAAGTGCGCGGAACAAAAATTGCTCGGTCAGACCTACGGCGGGCCATAACTCGAATACTAAACGTCGCAGACATGGGTCGTAGAACAATTTTAAGCTCGTCTAATCATTCTCTATCCGATTCTGGATAGTGGTTTTTTGACCACTTTTCATCATTTTGTGACACCCCGAACCTAGGGACAGCTCCCTAGCTTTTTGCAAAAAAGTGCACCGAACGGGCCGGAGAGCTCGAGTAGTCAAAAAAATTTTTTTCGCTAAAAACCCTCAAAACGTGTCAGAAACACACCCTAGATGATGAAAAGTGCAACCAGAAAGTCAACCGACAACATGCCCGGGGGTACCAATTTGCTCTACGCGTCCCTAGGTAGGGTACTTTTTCATACAAACATCAATGTGCACGGTGCACAAAGTGCGCGGAACAAAAATTGCTCGGTCAGACCTACGGCGGGCCATAACTCGAATACTAAACGTCGCAGACATGGGTCGTAGAACAATTTTAAGCTCGTCTAATCATTCTCTATCCGATTCTGGATAGTGGTTTTTTGACCACTTTTCATCATTTTGTGACACCCCGAACCTAGGGACAGCTCCCTAGCTTTTTGCAAAAAAGTGCACCGAACGGGCCGGAGAGCTCGAGTAGTCAAAAAAATTTTTTTCGCTAAAAACCCTCAAAACGTGTCAGAAACACACCCTAGATGATGAAAAGTGCAACCAGAAAGTCAACCGACAACATGCCCGGGGGTACCAATTTGCTCTACGCGTCCCTAGGTAGGGTACTTTTTCATACAAACATCAATGTGCACGGTGCACAAAGTGCGCGGAACAAAAATTGCTCGGTCAGACCTACGGCGGGCCATAACTCGAATACTAAACGTCGCAGACATGGGTCGTAGAACAATTTTAAGCTCGTCTAATCATTCTCTATCCGATTCTGGATAGTGGTTTTTTGACCACTTTTCATCATTTTGTGACACCCCGAACCTAGGGACAGCTCCCTAGCTTTTTGCAAAAAAGTGCACCGAACGGGCCGGAGAGCTCGAGTAGTCAAAAAAATTTTTTTCGCTAAAAACCCTCAAAACGTGTCAGAAACACACCCTAGATGATGAAAAGTGCAACCAGAAAGTCAACCGACAACATGCCCGGGGGTACCAATTTGCTCTACGCGTCCCTAGGTAGGGTACTTTTTCATACAAACATCAATGTGCACGGTGCACAAAGTGCGCGGAACAAAAATTGCTCGGTCAGACCTACGGCGGGCCATAACTCGAATACTAAACGTCGCAGACATGGGTCGTAGAACAATTTTAAGCTCGTCTAATCATTCTCTATCCGATTCTGGATAGTGGTTTTTTGACCACTTTTCATCATTTTGTGACACCCCGAACCTAGGGACAGCTCCCTAGCTTTTTGCAAAAAAGTGCACCGAACGGGCCGGAGAGCTCGAGTAGTCAAAAAAATTTTTTTCGCTAAAAACCCTCAAAACGTGTCAGAAACACACCCTAGATGATGAAAAGTGCAACCAGAAAGTCAACCGACAACATGCCCGGGGTACCAATTTGCTCTACGCGTCCCTAGGTAGGGTACTTTTTCATACAAACATCAATGTGCACGGTGCACAAAGTGCGCGGAACAAAAATTGCTCGGTCAGACCTACGGCGGGCCATAACTCGAATACTAAACGTCGCAGACATGGGTCGTAGAACAATTTTAAGCTCGTCTAATCATTCTCTATCCGATTCTGGATAGTGGTTTTTTGACCACTTTTCATCATTTTGTGACACCCCGAACCTAGGGACAGCTCCCTAGCTTTTTGCAAAAAAGTGCACCGAACGGGCCGGAGAGCTCGAGTAGTCAAAAAATTTTTTTCGCTAAAAACCCTCAAAACGTGTCAGAAACACACCCTAGATGATGAAAAGTGCAACCAGAAAGTCAACCGACAACATGCCCGGGGGTACCAATTTGCTCTACGCGTCCCTAGGTAGGGTACTTTTTCATACAAACATCAATGTGCACGGTGCACAAAGTGCGCGGAACAAAAATTGCTCGGTCAGACCTACGGCGGGCCATAACTCGAATACTAAACGTCGCAGACATGGGTCGTAGAACAATTTTAAGCTCGTCTAATCATTCTCTATCCGATTCTGGATAGTGGTTTTTTGACCACTTTTCATCATTTTGTGACACCCCGAACCTAGGGACAGCTCCCTAGCTTTTTGCAAAAAAGTGCACCGAACGGGCCGGAGAGCTCGAGTAGTCAAAAAAATTTTTTTCGCTAAAAACCCTCAAAACGTGTCAGAAACACACCCTAGATGATGAAAAGTGCAACCAGAAAGTCAACCGACAACATGCCCGGGGGTACCAATTTGCTCTACGCGTCCCTAGGTAGGGTACTTTTTCATACAAACATCAATGTGCACGGTGCACAAAGTGCGCGGAACAAAAATTGCTCGGTCAGACCTACGGCGGGCCATAACTCGAATACTAAACGTCGCAGACATGGGTCGTAGAACAATTTTAAGCTCGTCTAATCATTCTCTATCCGATTCTGGATAGTGGTTTTTTGACCACTTTTCATCATTTTGTGACACCCCGAACCTAGGGACAGCTCCCTAGCTTTTTGCAAAAAAGTGCACCGAACGGGCCGGAGAGCTCGAGTAGTCAAAAAAATTTTTTTCGCTAAAAACCCTCAAAACGTGTCAGAAACACACCCTAGATGATGAAAAGTGCAACCAGAAAGTCAACCGACAACATGCCCGGGGTACCAATTTGCTCTACGCGTCCCTAGGTAGGGTACTTTTTCATACAAACATCAATGTGCACGGTGCACAAAGTGCGCGGAACAAAAATTGCTCGGTCAGACCTACGGCGGGCCATAACTCGAATACTAAACGTCGCAGACATGGGTCGTAGAACAATTTTAAGCTCGTCTAATCATTCTCTATCCGATTCTGGATAGTGGTTTTTTGACCACTTTTCATCATTTTGTGACACCCCGAACCTAGGGACAGCTCCCTAGCTTTTTGCAAAAAAGTGCACCGAACGGGCCGGAGAGCTCGAGTAGTCAAAAAAATTTTTTTCGCTAAAAACCCTCAAAACGTGTCAGAAACACACCCTAGATGATGAAAAGTGCAACCAGAAAGTCAACCGACAACATGCCCGGGGGTACCAATTTGCTCTACGCGTCCCTAGGTAGGGTACTTTTTCATACAAACATCAATGTGCACGGTGCACAAAGTGCGCGGAACAAAAATTGCTCGGTCAGACCTACGGCGGGCCATAACTCGAATACTAAACGTCGCAGACATGGGTCGTAGAACAATTTTAAGCTCGTCTAATCATTCTCTATCCGATTCTGGATAGTGGTTTTTTGACCACTTTTCATCATTTTGTGACACCCCGAACCTAGGGACAGCTCCCTAGCTTTTTGCAAAAAAGTGCACCGAACGGGCCGGAGAGCTCGAGTAGTCAAAAAATTTTTTTCGCTAAAAACCCTCAAAACGTGTCAGAAACACACCCTAGATGATGAAAAGTGCAACCAGAAAGTCAACCGACAACATGCCCGGGGGTACCAATTTGCTCTACGCGTCCCTAGGTAGGGTACTTTTTCATACAAACATCAATGTGCACGGTGCACAAAGTGCGCGGAACAAAATTGCTCGGTCAGACCTACGGCGGGCCATAACTCGAATACTAAACGTCGCAGACATGGGTCGTAGAACAATTTTAAGCTCGTCTAATCATTCTCTATCCGATTCTGGATAGTGGTTTTTTGACCACTTTTCATCATTTTGTGACACCCCGAACCTAGGGACAGCTCCCTAGCTTTTTGCAAAAAAGTGCACCGAACGGGCCGGAGAGCTCGAGTAGTCAAAAAATTTTTTTCGCTAAAAACCCTCAAAACGTGTCAGAAACACACCCTAGATGATGAAAAGTGCAACCAGAAAGTCAACCGACAACATGCCCGGGGGTACCAATTTGCTCTACGCGTCCCTAGGTAGGGTACTTTTTCATACAAACATCAATGTGCACGGTGCACAAAGTGCGCGGAACAAAAATTGCTCGGTCAGACCTACGGCGGGCCATAACTCGAATACTAAACGTCGCAGACATGGGTCGTAGAACAATTTTAAGCTCGTCTAATCATTCTCTATCCGATTCTGGATAGTGGTTTTTTGACCACTTTTCATCATTTTGTGACACCCCGAACCTAGGGACAGCTCCCTAGCTTTTTGCAAAAAAGTGCACCGAACGGGCCGGAGAGCTCGAGTAGTCAAAAAAATTTTTTTCGCTAAAAACCCTCAAAACGTGTCAGAAACACACCCTAGATGATGAAAAGTGCAACCAGAAAGTCAACCGACAACATGCCCGGGGTACCAATTTGCTCTACGCGTCCCTAGGTAGGGTACTTTTTCATACAAACATCAATGTGCACGGTGCACAAAGTGCGCGGACAAAAATTGCTCGGTCAGACCTACGGCGGGCCATAACTCGAATACTAAACGTCGCAGACATGGGTCGTAGAACAATTTTAAGCTCGTCTAATCATTCTCTATCCGATTCTGGATAGTGGTTTTTTGACCACTTTTCATCATTTTGTGACACCCCGAACCTAGGGACAGCTCCCTAGCTTTTTGCAAAAAAGTGCATCGAACGGGCCGGAGAGCTCGAGTAGTCAAAAAAATTTTTTTCGCTAAAAACCCTCAAAACGTGTCAGAAACACACCCTAGATGATGAAAAGTGCAACCAGAAAGTCAACCGACAACATGCCCGGGGTACCAATTTGCTCTACGCGTCCCTAGGTAGGGTACTTTTTCATACAAACATCAATGTGCACGGTGCACAAAGTGCGCGGAACAAAAATTGCTCGGTCAGACCTACGGCGGGCCATAACTCGAATACTAAACGTCGCAGACATGGGTCGTAGAACAATTTTAAGCTCGTCTAATCATTCTCTATCCGATTCTGGATAGTGGTTTTTTGACCACTTTTCATCATTTTGTGACACCCCGAACCTAGGGACAGCTCCCTAGCTTTTTGCAAAAAAGTGCATCGAACGGGCCGGAGAGCTCGAGTAGTCAAAAAATTTTTTTCGCTAAAAACCCTCAAAACGTGTCAGAAACACACCCTAGATGATGAAAAGTGCAACCAGAAAGTCAACCGACAACATGCCCGGGGTACCAATTTGCTCTACGCGTCCCTAGGTAGGGTACTTTTTCATACAAACATCAATGTGCACGGTGCACAAAGTGCGCGGAACAAAAATTGCTCGGTCAGACCTACGGCGGGCCATAACTCGAATACTAAACGTCGCAGACATGGGTCGTAGAACAATTTTAAGCTCGTCTAATCATTCTCTATCCGATTCTGGATAGTGGTTTTTTGACCACTTTTCATCATTTTGTGACACCCCGAACCTAGGGACAGCTCCCTAGCTTTTTGCAAAAAAGTGCACCGAACGGGCCGGAGAGCTCGAGTAGTCAAAAAAATTTTTTTCGCTAAAAACCCTCAAAACGTGTCAGAAACACACCCTAGATGATGAAAAGTGCAACCAGAAAGTCAACCGACAACATGCCCGGGGGTACCAATTTGCTCTACGCGTCCCTAGGTAGGGTACTTTTTCATACAAACATCAATGTGCACGGTGCACAAAGTGCGCGGAACAAAAATTGCTCGGTCAGACCTACGGCGGGCCATAACTCGAATACTAAACGTCGCAGACATGGGTCGTAGAACAATTTTAAGCTCGTCTAATCATTCTCTATCCGATTCTGGATAGTGGTTTTTTGACCACTTTTCATCATTTTGTGACACCCCGAACCTAGGGACAGCTCCCTAGCTTTTTGCAAAAAAGTGCACCGAACGGGCCGGAGAGCTCGAGTAGTCAAAAAAATTTTTTTCGCTAAAAACCCTCAAAACGTGTCAGAAACACACCCTAGATGATGAAAAGTGCAACCAGAAAGTCAACCGACAACATGCCCGGGGTACCAATTTGCTCTACGCGTCCCTAGGTAGGGACTTTTTCATACAAACATCAATGTGCACGGTGCACAAAGTGCGCGGAACAAAAATTGTCGGTCAGGACCTACGGCGGGCCATAACTCGAATACTAAACGTCGCAGACATGGGTCGTACGAACAATTTTAAGTCGTCTAATCATTCTCTATCCGATCTGGATAGTGGTTTTTTGACATTCATCATTTTGGGACACCCCGAACCTAGGGACAGCTCCTAGCTTTTGCAAAAAGGTGCACCGAACGGCCGGAGAGCTCGAGTAGTCAAAAAAATTTTTTCGCTAAAAAAACCCTCAAAACGTGTCAGAAACACACCCTAGATGATGAAAAGTGCAACCAGAAAGTCAACCGACAACATGCCCGGGTGGGTACCAATTGCTCTACGCGTCCTAGGTAGGGCTACTTTTCATACAAACATCAATGTGCACGGTGCACAAAGTGCGCGGAACAAAAATTGCTCGGTCAGACCTACGGCGGGCCATAACTCGAATATAAACGTCGCAGACATGGGTCGTAGAACAATTTTAAGCTCGTTCTATCATTCTCTATCCGATTCTGGATAGTGGTTTTTGACCACTGTTCATATTTTTGTGACACCCCGAACCTAGGGACAGCTCCCTAGCTTTTTGCAAAAAAAGTGCACCGAACGGGCCGGAGAGCTCGAGTAGTCAAAAAAATTTTTTTCGCTAAAAAACCTCAAAACGTGTCAGAAACACACTAGATGATGAAAAGTGCAACCAGAAATCAACCGACAACATGCCGGACGGGTACCAATTTGCTTACGCGTCCCTAGGTAGGTCTTTTTCATACAAACATCAATGTGCACGGTGCACAAAGTGCGCGGAAAAAAAATTGCTCGGTCGACCTACGCGGGCCATAACTCGAATACTAAACGTCGCAGACATGGGTCGTAGAACAATTTTAAGCTCGTCTAATCATTCTCTATCCGATTCTGGATAGTGGTTTTTTGACCACTTTCATCATTTGTGACACCCCGAACCTAGGGACAGCTCCTAGCTTTTTGCAAAAAAAGTGCACCGAACGGCGGGCGGAGAGCGAGTGTGTCAAAAAAATTTTTTTTTTTCGCTAAAAACCCCAAAAACGTGTCAGACACACCCTAGATGATGAAAAGTGCAACCAGAAAGTCAACCGACAACATGCCGGGGGTACCAATTGCTCTACGCGTCCCTAGGTAGGGACTTTTTCATACAAACATCAATGTGCACGGTGCACAAAGTGCGCGGAACAAAAATGCTCGGTCAGACCTACGGCGGGCATAACTCGATACTAAACGTCGCAGACATGGGTAGTAGAACAATTTTAAGCTCGTCTAATATTCTCTATCCGATTTGGATAGTGGGTTTTTTGACCACTTTTCATCATTTTGTGACACCCCGAACTAGGACAGCTCCTAGCTTTTTGCAAAAAAGTGCATCGAACGGGCCGGAGAGCGAGTAGTCAAAAAACTTTTTTCGCTAAAAACCATCAAACAGTGTCAGAAACACACCCTAGATGATGAAAAGGCAAACAGAAAGTCAACCGACAACATGCCCGGGGGGTACCAATTTGCTCTACGCGTCCTAGGTAGGGTACTTTTCATTACAAAATCAATGTGCACGGGCACAAAGTGCGCGGAACAAAAATTGCTCGGTCAGACCTACGGCGGGCCATAACTCGAATACTAAACGTCGGACATGGGTCGTAGAACAATTTTAAGCTCGTCTAATCATTCTCTATCCGATTCTGGATAGGGTTTTTTTGACCACTTTCATCATTTGTGACACCCCGAACTAGGGACAGCTCCTAGCTTTTGCAAAAAAGTGCACCGAACGGGCCGGAGAGCTCGAGTAGTCAAACAAATTTTTTCGCTAAAAACCCTCAAAAACGTGTCAGAAACACCCCTAGATGATGAAAAGTGCAACCAGAAAGTCAACCGACAACATGCCCGGGGTACCAATTTGCTCTACGCGTCCTAGGTAGGGTACTTTTTCATACAAACATCATGTGCACGGGTGCACAAAGTGCGCGGAAAAAAATTGCTCGGTCAGACCTACGGCGGGGCCATAACTCGAAATACTAACGTCGCAGACACTGGGTCGTAGAACAATTTTAAGCTCGTCTAATCATTCTCTATCCGATTCTGGATAGTGGTTTTTGACCACTTTTCATCATTTTGTGACACCCCGAACCTAGGGACAGCTCCCTAGCTTTTTGCAAAAAAAGTGCATCGAACGGGCCGGAGAGCTCGAGTAGTCAAAAACATTTTTTCGCTAAAAACCCTCAAAAGT
>NW_024428115.1:0-40437 GCF_017562075.2 Anopheles merus | reverse complement strand
TGCTACGGCCCTTAGATGTCAAACTGCCTGTAACGAACTTTTGGCTATTTGTCAAATCGTTCTACAATACGGGACCTCATTCTTACTAGTGATGAGAATAGTTCCGAAAATTGAGGAACGGAACGAACCTGCCAATCTGGAGAAAAAGAACGGAACGCGGAACGCAGGTTCATGGGAACGCAGGATGACCTGCCATGGTTACGCTTTTTTCAGTTGCTCACTTTATGTATGGTTAACTTGAAAGTATTCATTGAATATTGTATATTATATTTTTTGTGCAGTAATCACACAGTTTCAATTAAAACAAAGCTAAATAATAGTTTACTGAATGTGTAAAACTATTCTTCTACTAAAAATACCCGCTTAACTTAAGTAGCCCGCTATACAGTTCCTTTTTCATTAAGAGGTTAAGGCATTTTGTTGTTTTTGTTTTTACTAAAATTAATCATTATCCCTTTGTATACTTCTAAATAAAGAAGTATATCAAAAATTTGTTGCAACGCATATGAAATTTTGATGCAAAATCAAAAAACTTACAAGTTTAATCGGCTTTTTAAATTTCGTATGGCCTAAATTACACTACATGATTGTATTAATATTTCTTAATAGAAGCAGATAGCATCGAATAACATTGGTTTATATAAAAATACATAGACTGTTAAGTTGTTTCTATAGAGTTGACATTATACTGCACGGTGAACTACCCGTGTGAAAGTGTCCGGTAGTGCACTTTAATTGTCCATAAGTATAGCGCTGTTTCACGGGGCGATAAACGGCGTTAAAGAAATTATTGCGGAAGGATAAACATGTCATGCATTCTCAATATTTAGTTGCACAAAGAAGATCTAAGGTAAAAATTCAAACGAGTTCATTGGAGATGCATGCGCAACGAAGCAGCTTAGCACCAGACACATAGCAATTAATTGACTACCACAATGCAGTCCAAATAACGCACCTATACTGATAACATCCATATTGCAGAAGAGAAACATTTCATTCATTGCGCTTAACGCTAGTGCAGGATTGTCTCTTTAAATTTTGGCGATTAGCTTCCACCAATCACAAACCTCTATCCTGGCTTCACGGCTCAGGTGTTGTACCGTTATCTCTTTGACTGGGAGAGTACGGCCGCGCTGTTATCACTTACATAGACAGAATGTGTGTGTGGTGTGTGTGTGTGTGTGGTGTGTGTGTGTTGTGTGTGTGTGTGTGTATGTGTGTATGTGTGTATGTGTGTGTGTGTGTGTGGTGTAGTGTGTGTGTGTGTGTGGTGGTGTGTGGTGTGTGGTGTGTGTGTGTGTGTGTGTGTGTGTGTGTGTGTGTGTGTGGTGTGTGTGTGTGGTGTGTGTGTGTGTGTGTGTGTGGTGGTGTGTGTGTGTGTCCATACTAGATAGAAGCAAAAGAGAACGCCGTTCTTTACCGGAACGAAAAGAACACTGAAAGAAACAGATTCAGATTTTATCTGCTTCCTTTGTACGTACCAAATCGGCCCATCGTATGAAAGAGAGCAGATGATCGTGCGTTCCAGACTGGATCGAAAAGAACGCTGAGAGAAACAGGTTTAAATTGAACCGGCAAACCGGCTCACCAATCCAAAGAGAGTAGAATGTCGTGCGTTCTAGGATCGCAAAGAGCACTGAGAGCATCCGGCCCAGCACAGATCGCCGAGAGAACGCAGAGAGCAGCCGGTTCAAATCGGATCGATAAGATCGTTGATAACAGTCGGTTCAGGTCGGATCGCAAAGAACGGTGGGAGCAACAGGTTCAGTTTGAACCTGCTTGGGTTAAAAATAAGGATCGCGGTCCGGATGCTTGAATGCTGAAACGGATCGCACCTGGCAGGTTCGGAACGCAACGCGCATCACTAATTCTTACACAATCCTTGACCATACCCTCACCGAGCGTCATATGTCAAAAGCATCTATCCATTTTGCCCCAAGCGTAACTGGCCATTTTTCCCCACGTGAAGCATTTTCTATATTTAAAATATTAGTAAAAATACACATTCAATGGCCTTGCTCTCTTCAGACAAATTGTATATTAATATCATATCTTCATAAACATACCATGTAAATAGCATCCCTGTTATACTGTTTTAAGCTTATTTTCGAAGTGGCAAAAATTACATAAATATGCAAAAGCTTATTTTAGATTTCCTGTTTTTTGTTATTAAGGAATATAACACTTACATGATGTTCATAAAACACTCCAATCAATACATTTCGAGCACTGGAATGTATCTTTGCTGTGAAATCATGCCTAAATAAAAGGTGCCCATTTGCCCCACTCACCATATCGCCCCGCTTTCCCTTCTGAATGAGAAAGACCAAATTTGCCATAGGCACAGGAGAATTTGAATTTTATGATTATTGTTTTAAATATTTTTTTCAGATTGTTGGATTCGACTAAACACATGTGACGTTTATCGAAGAGAGTATCAATGATTATCTTATCGTCGCTCAGATAACGCATGTATTTGATTTAAGCGAATAGTAAGTATCATCTCCCTAACATTGTTTTACAATTTACAACTGTTTTTTCCAATGATGAACATCAGATGATCTTGATGGTGTAGCATCTTGTATCCACATCTATTATTTTATTCCGGCCGCTTTTCGCTGTGCTTTCTGGTATGTTCTTCAGCATTTTTTGTAAATTTTTTCCTATCTTTTAAAAATTCTTCCGCCAGGTCTGCACGTAAAGGATGTTCAGGTTCGGGATCATTGACCAACTCTATTAACGCCTGAATAACTAGAATGAAAAAGATAATTTATTTATTTCCCTTCTGTAATCTCTAATTTTAATAAACTTACTAACCTTGGTCTGTTTTGTTGCCGGTTTCCAATTTTCGGCACTTATAATCGGAAGACAAACTTGACCCTTTTCATCAATATTTGGGTGATATATTTTGGTTTTAAACGAAATCTTTGGTGGTTTTAAATGGGTATTCGGCTGGAAAATTTATCTCTATTCTAAAAGCTCCTTTGTTATAGGGGACGTTATCCTTAAGTAAAGATAGAAAAAAAACATTATTGGTTTTATAAACAAGTAACGTCGCCAAAACAAGCCAGTACTGCTGGCAATGGCAATGCTAAACCGTCGTCAAGCTTAAATTAAAAATAATTTAATGTCAGATTTGTATAGCCCATGATTTGTGAGGTATGTACAGTGGCTTACTGATAAATGGAACACGTGAGTATCAGATGATTTCCCGGAAAATATCCTTTATGAACAATTCATTATGAAGCCTTACGATGATCTGCTAGAAATCTCAGAATGTATTAAACATAATATATTAAAAAAAAATACACAAATGACTCTTCCAAGTAATGCCTTTTTAACAGTGTGCGCCGCAAACAGAAATGTGATGACACGCCAGAGAATGAATGGCGAACGAGATCATACTAAAATATTCATAAAAAATGAGGGCATATGCACAAAAAAAGTTGCGTCATTAAGGCCGACATAAGGGCATTGTCCGTACTCGCCTGTAATAATTTTAATTATCACTAACGCATCTGTTGGCGACCAGCGCAAACTAGAGGTCGGTATAATTTATGTGTCAAAATTATTCATTTTGTTGTCTCATCAAGTTTCGAACAGGCAATCAATATGCCGTTTGAAATGTTGATCAACGTCCATAAAATATTACTAATTCGGCCGTCGAATGTTGTTGGACAAATCGTCATTCAAACAATGCGCTGGGCAACATTTATCCCTAGCTTTCAATCTCTATCCATCGTTGGATAAAACTATAGCCTCCTCGACCCAAAACGCTTTTTGACAGATAAATTATACCAGCCTCTAGCTTCCACCCGCCAAAGCTAAGTGGCGTACGCGTTCACAAAAATAACACTAGCCAGTACGGACATTGTCCCCCGCCCTTAAGATTTTAAAATAATTCAAATAATTTAAAACGTTTTTAAGAAACCTGGCCGAAATGAATAAGTCATTACGTAAGAATTAAAAAAACCCATCAAGTACAGTCATTATCCGATATACGCTATCGTACGGGACCGAGCGCAATAGCGTATCTCGAGTTTTCGCGTATAGCGGATTCCTATGGAAAAATAGTTTACACTACCGGTTCGAGGGTTGAAAAATATCGCCACAGAGTTTTGCATTAAAGTTTTTTGTTATACAATAGGTATCTTTTGCACAAATTTAATGAAAAATGCATTAAGAACATTAACGAAATTCAAAAAGAACATAACATATTTCAAAAAATCAAAATATTTGCAAAAAACACATGGAGCTGTCAAATTTAGAGGAATCGCGTACTGCGAATTCGCGTATATCGAGTATCGCGTACTGCGGATAATTGCTGTAATATTAAATGTGTAAGGTAACAGAACATTTCTCTTGCCTTATTACACGTTCGAGAGGTATTTTGTGCCAAAGTCTAAGTTTGATACGGACGTCACACGAAGCGTAAACTCAAAAAGTTTACGCTTGATTTGTATGGGAGAGTGTAAACTTCCTGTCAAAAGATTATAGGGTTGTATGGCTGAAATTAAGTTTACGCCAAAGTTTACGCTTCGTGTGACGTCCGTATGACAGATAAATGCCAAACGAGAAATGACAGTATTTTCCTCCGTCTAATAAGGCCTTTAAGGCCGGGGTACAATGTCCGTACTCGCTATAATTGCATGCGACAGAGTGTGTACCCAACCCTTACCAGTAAAGCTTACCCCAGACGTGACGGACTAGTTTGCGGCTACAAATAAAAGCTACCGCCGACTGCCAAACTAGTCGCCGTTCGTAGCCCGTATACTTCGGGTAATGTGGGTATATTATACGGATGGGCTTATCCCGAAAAATTTTACATCCCTGCTGTACGATAATGAAATAAAGGCGATTTAAGTAAAGTCCTTACCTTCTTTCAGCATCAAAATAAGTTCAAGACAGTTATAAAACACGATAGTTAGAAGTGTACAACGACACTAAGGGCGGTGGCAACGCTTATCGGATGCGATTTTATTGGACGAGATTTATATGGGATTTGACAGATAACGTCGGACGTGCGATTTTGTCGTGCAGTGTAAATGCACGCTGCTCAACAATATTCAATAACATACTCACCCACACTCGAGGGTGGAGACTAGGGAACCATCTTCTATAAGTCAACCCAGATCCTGGCATACGCTGATGATATAGACATCATTGGTCTGCGGCTCTCCTATGTAGCAGATGCCTACCAAGGGATCGAGCAGGCGGCAGAGAACCTCGGATTGCAGATAAACGAGGCAAAGACCAAACTGATGGTGGCAACATCAGTGGGCCCGCCAACAAATAATCAGAATCTACGTAGGCGTGACGTGCAGATAGGTGAACGCACTTTTGAAGTCGTCCCACAATTCACCTATCTGGGATCAAAGGTCAGCAACGACAATAGCATGGAACCTGAGTTGCGCGCAAGGATGCTGGCTGCCAACCGGTCATTCTACAGCCTGAAAAAGCAGTTCACCTCAAAGAACCTGTCGCGGGACGAAGCTGGGACTATATAGTACCTATATAGTACCAGTACTCACATACGCCTCTGAGACATGGACACTGTCCAAATCTGACGAAACCCTCTTAGCCGCGTTCGAGAGGAAGATGCTCAGAAGGATACTTGGCCCCGTATGTGTGGAAGGACAATGGAGGAGCCGTTATAATGACGAGCTATACGAGATGTACGGCGACCTCACTGTCGTACAGCGTATAAAGCTCGCCAGGCTCCGGTGGGCTGGCCATGTTATACGCATGGAAACGGACGACCCAGCCCGTAAAGTCTTTTTAGGCCGTCCACAAGGACAGAGGAGGCGTGGTAGGCCCAAATTGAGGTGGCAAGATGGCGTGGAGGCGTCCGCCATTAAGCCCGGGATAACGGACTGGCAGACGAAGGCGCGAGACCGTGAGCGGTTTCGGACACTCCTGAGGCAGGCCAAGACCGCAAAGCGGTTGTAGCGCCGGATAAGTAAGTAAGTAAGTACTCACCCACACTATCAAGCGACCGCCCCTTCATGTGGCTAACCATTTCTTTAGCTTTTCTACAGTGTAGTTGTCACATCGTTCGGATAAGCTTGTATATTAGGGCCCTGGCAACGCTTTTTCAAATGCAATTTTATCGGACGGCCCAAGGACCGTAAAGATATCAGGTCAAGTTATAAGCCCGTTTTGACAGCTAGGTAGAAGAAGAATCGACGAAGAAAACTGACAGTTAGTTTTCCGCGTTTGGCGAACGCTTCTAGTTCTCGAAGGAAAATTTCCATTTTAAATCACGGGCTGTGTTCTAATAAACTAAAATATTCACCCAAATTGATCTCCACCAAATATTGACCATGCAAAACGTAAACAATCCATCAATACATATACAAGCGGAAAACCATCTGTCAAAATCGGGGGGGATCGCCAAAAGCGCTATAACTACACCTCATTATACATTCCACCTTGGGACGGCCTGTTAAATTTTTATATGAGATTTGACAGATAACGTCGGAAGACGAAATCGCACGTCCGACGTTATCTGTCAAATCCCATGTCAAATTTCGTCCGATAAATAGCAACCGATCAATGTTGCCACTGCCTTTATACCCACTTTGCGAATCACAATCGAATCCACTCCTGTCATACGTCCGTCCAATATGGCCATGTGACAATTCGCGCGTTCTATAATCCGAAATAGGCACGAACTCTCGACATACTCGCGAACTTGACAATTTAAATGACATGTGGCCTAACAAACAATGTTAATATGTTTTAAATACAATTGTTTACTAGTGTTGCAAACAATTACATTAGGTAAAACAATTGAAACATACCTTTTTTATCATGTTATTTATTTTGGTTTCAACGCGTAACCGAATAAGTTCGTGTTGCGTTCACAACATGCAGCGTGCACGAGCAGTACGAACTGCCTGATTTCATAAATTTGAAAATGAGCAAAGTTCGTCAAACGCGGGAATTGTCATATTCGTCCAGTGTGAAAGAGTTCTAAAAGTAAGGCTCAGCCCTCTGCGTTGCCGTATTAATACACGATGCGCAATCTCAGATTGCGCATACAGGCGGTCCCCGAGATACACGGTTAATAGGGACCGAAAACGGCCGCAAAATACCGCGTATCTCGAATTTCCGCGTAAGTCGAATCTCGTGATTTCCAGCCAAAATATCACTAATTTTCGTGAAATTTTGCAAGTAGGGGGTGGTTTTAGCCACCAAATTAATTATTTGGTATGATTCTACTGAATTGAACAGGTTTAAACGATTTGAAATGGTATTTCACATTCGATCAATACGGAAATTATTTGGTATTTCACAATGGATTTGTCAAATTAGTACAATTTGCTCAAAGAACTGTCAAATTTGGAAAACCGCGTATCTCCGAATCTGCGTATAAGAGGTACCGTGTATCTAGGGGACCGCCTGTATATTCGTTTTATCATATGTCAATGACATATGTCATTTCGCATAGCCAACCCTGAGCTATAAACGTCATTTCTATACAATTTCAGATTGCGCCAAGATTGCGCATAAATTTTCAAAATTATATGTCCGAGATATATATTTTTTTGACAGATAAATATATCAAACCGATCCGTTTGACAGATAAATATATGCGCAATCTGAGATTGCGCATCGTTTATTGATACGGTTACATTGAAGAAGCGGTACAGGTAAAAATAAGGCTCAGGCCTCTACGTTACATTGGAAAACATTCCTTATATTAGCCAGCATCGCGAATAAATAAACTCATTTTAACAGTCTTTCAAAGATAATTTTGGTTTTTCCAATTTCAATGGAACGAACATTCCTGTTAAAATAAACGATCCAAATCCAAAATCTGTAAAATAGAGAGGTCGAATCATCCACAACAGTTGATCAAAAACCGTGAAAAAGTTTTGACAGTCACATGAAAAAGCTTCAATCGTTTCATCGCAGCATACATTGAGGATTTAGTTGTGGTGCATGCCATGGATTTTGTCATTTTTGTTAATTTTTACCACATTTTTCATTTGTTCTATTTAAAAAAGTGGACGAATATCAAGAAAAGAGAGAAATAAAGTGCAGTTATCGATTAAAACAAGAGCAGTGTCCAAAATTATTACGAAATCATGTGCATCTCAAGAGGTCGATAGCATAGAGTCTAAGTGTACTGATCGTAATATGAATGTACAGTATACGCTTGGTAATCCGCACGCTCGATAATCCGCACTTTTGATAACTTAAGTCATGAGGTGAACAGTGTTTGATCAAAAGTAGTGAACTATGTAGTATTCTCGACTTACGCGGATTCGGAATTACGCGGTTTTCAGTTTGCTTCATGCATTGGTCAATGCAGTATAAACCGCATTTTTGATAAAAAATTAAATCCACTTGCAAGCGAATAATATAGGAAAATTCTGCACGAATCGTATCAAATAAATGATAATGTGTATTAAAGTACCAAATTTATTAATAAAAACCAAGTACCGTCTTTCCCCGAGTCACGCGAAAAATGCGTTCCGGAGACATTCGCGTAACTCGGATTTTCGCGTAAGTCGAATATCAGGTTTTACAGCCAAATATACTTGATTAATAATGATTTTTGATTGAATAAATTGAAATGTATTACTTATTTAATGCAATTGGTGTAGACAATTCGGTTATTTATCACTTTATAGTGATTTGAAACTTTTAGAAAACTTGAAAATTATTTTTCATTTGGCAATTGAACGAGAAAATTGTACTGATGTCAAATCAGTACAGTCAAATATGAACTGTCAAAAATAAAAATTCGCAAAACTGGAGTGTCGCGTAACTCGGAGAACGACTGTAATCAATTATATTTTCGATGAAAACCCCGAAATTCGACTTAAACGGATATATTCATATATGCGGATTCCTCGGGAAAACACAAACCGCGTAACGCGGCAACATACAGTACGATGATTTTAATTTTGAAAGATAAAAGTTGCGAAGTATTTCGAAGATGAAAGTTGCGAAAAGAATTCGAAGTATTTTTTGCAATTTCGATGCTGGTAAACGTTACAGGGGCGGTCCCGTGGTAAAGTCGTCAACTCGAACGACTCAATAACATGCCCGTCATGGGTTAGAGCCTAGAATGAACCGTGTCCCCGTAGCAAGGTTTGACTATCCGGCTGCGTGGTAATGAATTAAGTCTCGAAAGCCTGTATAGGTCGGCATGTCCGCGTAGGACGGTACGCCAACTAGAAGAAGAACAACCGTTACATACACATTTCCAAAGATTCCACAACTACTCGATCTGGAATATCTATATCGTGTAAACGGCTTTTGGTGTGAAAATTAATACATTATCGAACATTATTTGAAATAAAATACACAATTTCGTAGATTCCGACTCTTCGATTGCGGTTATAAACATCATATTCACAGATATTTGACATACGGCTATTTCGACATACACCGAGACTGCAGGTGAGAGATGGCTGTGAGAGAATTGACAATCAGTTTCTCACGCCGGTGTGTGTACAGCAATTACACGCAATACGCGATACTCGATATACGCGAATTCGCAGTACGCGATTCCTCTAAATTTGACAGCTCCATGTGTTTTTTGCAAATATGTTATGCTCTTTTTGAATTTCTTTTATGTTCTTAATGCATTTTGCATTGAATTTGTGCAGAAGATACCTGTTTTATAACAAAAAACTTTAATGCAAAACTTTGTGGCGATATTTCAACCCTCGAACCGGTAGTGTAAACTATTTTTCCATAGGTATCCGCTATACGCGAAAACTCGAGATACGCTACGCCCGTACGATAGCGTATATCGGATAATGACTGTTTAAGCTCCGAAAAGCGCATGCTGTCAGTTATTTTCTCAGCTGATTTCTCGTTGTAGGTAGAAACGCTCTGAGACATTTTTTCGGTCCCAAATGCAGTCGTTTTTTGGGGCACACCTGTACAGGCGTACTTCGAGTTACGACCCCTCGAGATGCGACGATACCAAAGTGGGTATAGGGACTAGGTGGGCTTATAGGTTTGGCGGGAAGGCCATATTGGACGAACGAATGACAGGAGGGGATTCGATTATGATACGTAGTTTTTCACCCACACTACGAGACATCGAAACAGCCATTGAAATTCACACGCATACATCAACAAATGATCGAATCCCCTCCTGTCATTTCGTTTTCATTTTTCTACAGCACGGCTGTCAAATTGTTCGGGATAAGCCCACCTGTATAATTAACCCACTTTGGACGATACGATGATTTAGATTTTGACAGTTAAAATTTGTGATTGACAAGAAATTAATGTATTTTTTTTTAAATTTCTGAACTGATAACCGTTACACACATTTCCAAAGATTCCACAACTACCCGATCTTGGGTATTTATATCGTGGAAACGGCTTTTGTAATAAAATTAATATATTATCCAACATTATTTGAATAAAATACACAATATCAACTCTGCAATTTCGGTTATAAACTTTATATTCACAGATATTCGACATACGACTATTTCGACTTACACCTTGCTTTGGGACATTTTTTTCGGTCCCAAATACAGTCGTATCTCGGGGGACACCTGTGTATATATATACAGGTATTCCCAGATATACGCTATTCATCCGGACCGGAGGTAATAGCGTATCTCGAATATTAGCGTAAATCGAATTTCGGGATTTTCAGTCAAATTATTGCTAATGATAGTAAATTTTTGTTTGAAATGGTAGGTTTTAGCCACTAGATAAGTAATTCAATCTGATTTAAACAGAAGATTACAATTGTGTACCTTTTAAATTAGATTTAATGTTCGAAAACAGGAGAATTTTACTTGCATTTGACATTTGATGTGTCAAATCAGTAAGGGCCCGCTACGTGAATCGAAAAGTCAAAAAGTTTTCGTCAAACTCAAAAGGGCGACAAGGAGGGGGGGCAGGCGAAAACTTTACGTCAAAAAGATTTCAGCTCTGAGAGCTGACACCTCATCCGAAATCTTTTGGACAGGAGCCCGTAAACTCAAAATGACCGCATTGTAGATGTGAAAAGGAAAAATATGATCATTATCACAACTAAACAATCGTGAAGTCACGCGTATAACCGGCAGTCAACCCCTCTCTACATAATAAAAGAGTATCTATATTCATTAGGTGAAAATTGTTCACAAGTTTTCGCTTGGTTCATATGAGAGTGGTTATGTGTGCACGGTGGTACACAAAACGCGGCTACACGACCCGGAAACTTTTTGACGTAAAGATTTTAGATTTTGTGTTTTTGGGTCGTGTAGCGAGGCCTGTACAATTTGCTCGAAGAACTGTCAAATTTATAAAGTAGCGAAAAGGTATTCCCCGATAAACGCTGATAGGCCCGCGTCTGTGCTCCATCGGATGTGATTTTATCGGAAGGCCTGTCAAAATTTTATATGAGATTTGAAAGATAACCTCGGACGTGTGATTTCGTCGTACGACGGAATCAAAATTTTATGATTTCGTCGGACACCGCATCCGATTTGATCTGTCAAACTAACAGGCCTATTATTTTACTCGAATGACATTCGATTCCGTCGGAAGCACTCGAGTCGAGCGGGAGATAAATTTGTACAGTTTTCGCCATTCGAATCGATGATTTCGTCGACATTTTTGTTCTAGCATCCGTGTGTTAGACAGTTGGTCGAAGCAACCGGCGGTGGGAGTGAGTGTAAACAAACGGATCCAGCACTTCTTAAAATCATTTTTCCCGTAATTTTGTTGGAAATGAAGTAAATATGAGTGATGAGAGTGTTGATAAACTTATGGTAAACTTAATTACACACGTAGACAGTGGCTTAAATTCTTTGTAAGATTAAATTTGCGCGTTTCCGACAGCTTGAGCTGTCGGCAGAAAATCTCTCGAATGCACCTTCTTGTTCGAGCAATACAGTACCGATTTTTACTTCGTCGACTCGAATCTGCCGATGAGTTACTCGAAGCGGAACGTCACTAGCAAAACGATACGAAAATGAACATAATGAACGTGTGAGTGAATCTTCTCGAATGTCGAACGCAATATAATAGGCCTGTAAATGTGTAGTGTTTTGTAGGAACAATCCCAACTTAAGTTTTCATAATCGTTATATTAATAAAATCATCACAAATAATCACAATATCATACGAAAGACTGTTTGACAGCACGTGCGATAAAATCGCATGCGATGAAGCACAGACACAGGCCCTTAATGCAGACCGGGAGCAATAGCGTATCTCAAATATTAACTTAAGTCAAATTTCGAGGTTTTCAGTCAAATTGTAGCTAATTTGCTTGAAGTGATAGATTTTAGTCACTAAATTAGTTATTTGATCTTATTACAACTGAAGATAAAAAATTTATACCTTTTGAAATGATTTATGAAATTCGACCAAAAAGGAATTTATTTTGCATATGACATTCGATGTGTCAAACTAGTACAATCTGCTTAAAGAACTATTAAATTTAGAACATAGCGTACAGCGAAATCGCGTATATCGAGTGTGGTGTTTATTGGAGAATCCCTGTAGAAATAGTCTCCCGTGGTTCCTCTTCTAGGTGCTTCTATGGTTAAAACCACATTACATTGCCATTACATACCCAATTACATACAAATTTGGTATATTTGACTGAAAATAGCGCTATTCGACTAAAGCGGTTTCCTCTCGGTCCACATTAATAGCGTATCTCGGGGACAGCCTGTATAGTGAAGTTGCATGTATCGGGGAATGTGCGTGTGTTTTTTTTTTACAACGAAGGGGAATCCTCGAAATACCCTTTGGGCCACTTCCTTTGGGTGTATGTGTGTGTAATTGGAAATATAATTGTACATATAATAAAACTAGAATAATACAAAAAGCAAACTCCCAGGTTTGCTTCACAAGCACAATCCTTACCGGTACAATCAATCCCGTCCAAAGGAGTAAATTGTTTCATCTACAAGAATGTCACGAAACGATTTCATGCCTGACGATCGGATGTCTGCCAGTTCCTACAAGAGTTGCCGAACAGGAAATCAGATGAAAAAAGAGCCACAGAACCATTACATAGAACATTTCGGTGGATGTACAACTACATGTTACTAGTAGAAAAAAATCATGTTGTTAACATAGCTAAAATTATAACACAACAACAAAATTTGTACTATTCGTAATGTATTGAACTATTTAATTGAGTGTAAGTTTATTAATCACATAACTGATAACTTTAATAGGCCGCACTAAGCCCTCATTCCTATCAATATCATTAATAACTATTGTTTTATTATGTTTTCTACTATACACTTCTACGCCCACGAAATATCAGAAAGTAATTCTACAAAAACCAACTTACTTTTTGCAATCTTCGTGTGGCTGCCATTTTGCTAAGATATATTAAATAAGAGTTGTTATTTCCTGTTAGGCAGCTATATTATCATCAAATTGAAAGATTCAACCTAATGGTGATTTATATCAACTAAGACATTCCCAATGAGCAGGCCCAAAGTCCATTTACCAATCGAAGTGACATTTTGTAAAATAATAACCCAAGACAAATTCGAGCAGTCTGCGAGCTCACAGAAATCCTCGCAATCAGAATGGGTATAAAGGGCTTATTAGATGCAGGAAAATACTGTCAAATCTCGATTGGCATTTATCGGTCAAACTAAGACTTCGGCACCAAAATATCTCTCGTACCTGTAATAAGGCAAAATAATTGTTCTGTTACTTTTACATTTATTATTTAATTTATTAATTTTCTTGGCTTTATCCGAAAGAATCATGCGTTGTTTTCCATTTCTGAGGCCCTTTTCAGTTTTTAGTTTGTAGGCGGAAATTGAAGCCTGTCAGCTGTTTGCATTGTATAGTAGTTTTCGAGCAACAAACTAAGTCGATATAATATACAATCTGATTTATCCTAAGCTGTATATATTAAGAAGCCTGATTTTTATCGCTTCTGCTTCTGAATGGAGATTTTAAGAGTGTTTTGTATATTCGTCAGGCAACAAGAAAGCTTGTTTGAGCAAAAGCTTTCATCCTCCTTTCAAAAAGTGATGTTCAAATTTGGTTATAAAAACATGCTATGAGACCAACTGGACCACCTACAATTTAATTCTAGATTCCATCACCTGATCTCTTAAATGCACCTTGGAATAAATGAAAACCTTTTCAAGTAGGTACTTGAATCTAATTTAAGCTTCGAAGCTAGAATAATCTAGACTGCAAATTGCAGGCCAGTTTTATGTGTGGTTTTGTATGAAGTGTTTACATGATTTAAGCCTCCAACTGTCAAACTCCGTACAAAAAGCTGACTAGAATCGTGAAGGGCCCCAAAAATGGAAAAAACATGAAAAATGTGAGGTTCATGCTTCAGATATGCAGCATGTAAATAAAACAAGAAAATATTACAAACTAAGTCAAATAGAATATGAATATGAATGAATCGAAACTGTGAAATACAAATAAAACATAAATAAAAAAGTCTATATGTTTCATCATTCGCATTGAATCCAAATTTGCAACCTTATGTTAAAAAAATATTGCTTAAAATACATTTTGATAAGAAAATGTGTATCTTGATTTAAAAAAAACAATACTTAGGGGACAGAAACATCGAATAATAAAAATAACAAAAACAATTATAAGTGATAGAAATTGTAGAAAAACGTGCTTTGCTTCGAGATGTGAAATGCAGTGATTACTATTTTATTGAATTTAAATGCTAAGATAAATATTTTCAGAAGAAGGAAGACCTAAGGCAGAATATTACCACAATTGGGGCCCTTTCCGTTGTAAGTTCGTAGGCTGAAATTTCAGCCTGTCAGCTGTTTGCATTGTATAGCAGTTTTCGGGCAGCTATCTAAGTGTGTATAATATACAGGTGGGCTTATCCCAAGGTGTATAAATTTAGAAGGCTGTTTTTATCGCTTCTGTTTATGAATAAAGATTTTGAGAGTGTTTTGTGTGGTCATCAAGCCTTCAGAAAGCTTGTTTGAACAAAAGTTTTTACCCATCCTGTTAAAAAGTGATATTCAAATTTGGTTTTATAGACATTTTACGAGACCACCTGGACTACATACACTTTGGTTCCAGATTCCACCACGTCATCTCTTTGATGCACCTTGGGGTAAATATAAACAACACTGTGTTTTCGAGCAGGCACTCGAATCTAATTCTAGCTTTGAGGCTAGATAATCTAGACTGAAAATTGCAGGCTAGTTTTTGTGTGGTGTTGTATGGAGTGTTTACATGATTTCAGCCTCCAATTGTCAAACTCCATACCAAAAACTTACTAGAATCGTGAAGGGCCCCATTATTAGAATTCACATGAGCTTCCAGTCAGACAGCCTTCTGTTAATTTACCCATTCGAAAAGTTCTGTGTCTGTCATGACAGTAATTTAAGAGCAATGTAGCGGTACGAAGTGTTGTCGTTTGTTGCAGTAAAACGATATAAATAAGAAAAAAAAAAAGATTGTCTTAATGATCTTTTAGTGGAAGAAGACGTCAAGGTGTTCAAAACATATAAATGTAAAAAAAGCCGAGAAATTGCGTTCATTAGTGCTATTTGTGCATCACCTCCGAGTGAAGCGGACGTTCAAGTCGAGTTTGCTAAAAAAATACATTGTAATCGTGTGTAAAAGATAAAGAAGAAGATTGAATTTAACCATTAATCTGTTATATAATAAATTTCGTGTTATTTATAAACAATTTGGCCGAAAAAATTTAAAACAAAATAGAGGACGGAATAGGATCTGTAAAAACTGCTTGAATGGGGAAATTAACGACTGTTAATTTACCATTAAATTACTCTTAAATTACCGGTAATTTAGCGGTAAGATAGGGGTAAATTAAGTCCGATTTGTCCAAGGTTGTTTAAAATATCAGATGGTGGATAAGTGTATTTGGGGGGTCGCCATATTTGAGGGACTTTACGTCATTTTAAAACCGTTATCTAATGGTTTTCGCACACAAAACTTAGCAAATAGAACAGACTTCTTTGTTATTATGTGAATTTTTGTGTGTATTGATTTTATCGAAAAAATGTGAAATATGAAAAAAGATTTGATATTTTTTTATGCACGAAATGTAAAATCATGTGTGTAAGAGTTCTAATCTCACGTAAATTGTCCTTGCGGCTCGTAGATAATGAGGAATTAATGTGAAATTTGAAAAATAATGATTTCTCAGTTTTTATCATCAAAAATGTTGAAAACACAATGAATAATAGAATAAATTTACGGAATAACACAAAATAACACATTTTAATCCATTTTAAATGCTAACTAAGAACTCGCCAAGTTCAAAATATATTTTTAAAGAATATTTAATCGAAAAAATGGGGTGGATAAACTATATGAACAAATTTAACAAATGTAAACAAAGTTTGAATCTTGGGGACCTTAAGTCAAGTGACGAATTGTCAAAATGCACTACCCAGTCAGACAGCCTTGTGTTATTTACCCATTCGAGCAGTTTTTTATCTGTCATAACCAAGGTGGATTAAAAATATCAGGTGGTGGGTTAGGGCCTTTGTGGGGTCGCCATAGTTGAGGGACTTCACGTCATTTTAAAACCGTTAACCATTGGTTTCTGCACACAAAGCTTAGCAAATACAGGCAGTCCCCGAGATACACGATTAAAAGAGACCGAAAACGACCGCAAAATACCGCGTATCTTGAATTTCCGCGTAAATCGAATCTTGTGATTGCTAGCCAAAATATCACTAATTTTCGTGCAATTTTGCAAATAGGGAATGGTTTTCGCCACCAAATTAATTATTTGATATGTTTCTACTGAATTAAACAATTTTAAACTTTTTTAAACATTATTTTACATTCGTTGAATACCGAAATTATTTGGTATTTTACAATGGATGAATCAAATAAGTACAATTTGCTCAAACTGTCAAATTTGGAAAATCGCGTATCTCCGAATCCGCGTATAAGAGGTACCGTGTATCTCGGGGACCGCCTGTAGAACAGACTTCTTTGTTATTATGCGCATTTTTGTGTGTCGATGATTTTATCGAAAAAATGAGATAGATGAACAAAAGATTTGATGATTTTTTATTTACGAAATTTAAAACGATGTGAGTAAGAGTTCTACTCTCACTTAAATTGTCCATGCGGCCATAATGAGGAATAAATGTGAAAATTAAAAAAAAAACATGATTTCTTAGTTTTTGTCATCAAAAATGTTGAAAACACAATGAATTATAAAATAAATTCACGGAATAACACACAATAACACACTTTAAACCATGTTTAATGTTAATTAAGAACTCGCAAAGTCCATAATATATTTTTAAAGAATATTTAATCGAAAAAATGGGGTAGATAAACTATATGAACAAATTTAATAAATGTAAACAAAGTTTGAAATCTGGGGACCTTACGTCAAGTGACGAATTGTCAAAATGCACTAGAGTCCACCACCTGATATTTTTAAATCCACCTTGGTCATAACAGAAATTTAAGAGCAATTTAGCGGTACGAAGTGTTGTCGTTTGTTGCAGTAAAAGATATAAATAAGAACAAAAAAAGTATTGTATTAATGATCACTTAGTGGAAGAAGACGTCGGCGATGTGTTCAAAACTGTTAAATGTAAAAATAGCCGAGAAATTGCGTTTATTAGGGCTATTTGTGCATCACCTTCTCCGGGTGAAGCGGCTGTTCAAGTCGAAATTGCTAAAAAAACTACATTGTAATCGTTAACTTATAGTTAAGGAAAATGATTGAATATAACCATTAAACTGCAATATTATAAATTTCGTGTTATTTATCAACGAATTGGCCGAAAAATAAAAGAAAATAGAGGAATATGATCTGTCAAAACTGCTCGAGTGGGTAAATAAACGACTGCTAATTTACCATTAAATTACTCTTAAATTACCGGTAATTTAGCGGTAACATAGGGGTAAATTAAGTCCGATTTGTCTGACTGGGTAGAGTCCACAATGCAAAATCTTCACAATGCACTAGAGTCCACAACCTGATATTTTTAAATCCACCTTAGATTTGTTTGACTGGGTTATATGGACGTCACACGAAGCGTAACCGTAGCAATAGACAATGCGCAATGTCAGATTGCGCATATATTTATCTGTCAAACGGGTCGGTTTGATATATTTATCTGTCAAAAAAAATTAATATATCTCGGACATATAATCTTGAAAATTAATGCGCAATCTTGGCGCAATCTGAAATTGTATGGAAATGACGTTTATAGCTCAGGGTTGGCTAAGCGAAATGACATATGTTTTGATAAAACGAATATATGCGCAATCTGAGATTGCGCATCGTCTATTGCTACGGTACACTACGGCGTAAACTAAATTTCAGCCATACAACCCTACACGATAGATTTAAAAATATCAGATGATGGAATCTAGTGCTTTTTGACAATTCGTCACGTGACGTAAAGTCCCAGGATTCAAACACTGTTTACAGTTTTTAAAATGGTTCATTTAATTTATCTACCACATTTTTTAATTAAATATTCTTTAAATATATATTTTGGGCTTGCGAGTTCGTATTTAACATTAAAACATAGATTTAAGTGTGTTCTTCCGTGTTATTCCGTAAATTTATTCTATAATTTGTAACGACCAAGCGTTTTACGGGTGGCGGAAGTTTAATTGGCCGTTTTAATAATATTTAGCACAATTCGGAAGAGCACAGAATTAATTATACACAGAAGTCAGTGGCTTACGTCTGTTCAGTTGAATGTCGCGCCAAGAAGAGAGCTTTATTCTATGACAGTTCATCTAGCACACCGGGTGCTCCAGCGGTCAAGGTATAATGCATATATACCGCTGCGTTTGGGGTTCCGGTTGAGTGCACAGTGGGCGATATTAGTCCGGACGTTAAAAATTCAGTGTTTTTTTCTACGTTTTGAGGATAAAAACCAGGAAATTATTTTTTTTTGCAATTTTCACGTTAATTACTCATTATATACGAGCTGCATGGACAATTTACGTGAGATTCGAGCTCTTGTAGCATATCTGCAATACAGAACATATTGTAATACACACTATCAGCCATAGACACATAGTAACACACTTTGGAAAGCCAAGTCACACCGTTGTAACACATTCATTATAACACATTCAGTAAATCAGATCATACCATACACACCCGGAAGAGCTCAAGCCACACCGTTAATATAAAAACAATTGTGACACACTTAACAGAACCAACCGAAACGTACAACATAAGCAGGAACAGTTTATGCATTATAACCCAAAGCAGGAAAAGTAGAAGCATTAAACCCAAAACAGGAACTTAGTGACAAGAACCATCGTTCTTGTCAACAAAAGACAAACGTAACTAGCTGAGTGAAAACAATAACTTTCCAACATAAAACCCGGAACCAACTGTGAGAAACCCTTAACTTCTTTTGAGTATAAATAAAACCAACTCCGATCATGGCAAGTCAGATTCGTTCGGACTGTCAGGATAGGACTATGCCCATCCTACATCTATCGAGTTCTCATTTAAAGAGTTTAGATATGTCCCCCTGCCCAAGGTAAGGCCTCTAAACTCCAACGTTTCCAGTAAGAGAAACCTCTTAAAGGTTTCTATGATCGCCTGGACGATCAAGGGCCGAAATCCCGCTTACAAACAGTATCCACCTCGATTCGATTCGATTCGATTATCCGGCACTACAACCGCTTTGCGGTCTTGGCCTGCCTCAGGAGTGTCCGAAACCGCTCACGGTCTCGCGCCTTCGTCTGCCAGTCCGTTATCCCGGCCTTAATGGCGGACGCCTCCACGCCATCTTGCTACCTCAATTTGGGCCTACCACGCCTCCTCTGTCCTTGTGGACGACCTAAAAAGACTTTACGGGCTGGGTCGTCCGTTTCCATGCGTATAACATGGCCAGCCCACCGGAGCCTGGCGAGCTTTATACGCTGTACGACAGTGAGGTCGCCGTACATCTCGTATAGCTCGTCATTATAGCGGCTCCTCCATTGTCCTTCCACACATACGGGGCCAAGTATCCTTCTGAGCATCTTCCTCTCGAACGCGGCTAAGAGGGTTTCGTCAGGTTTGGACAGTGTCCATGTCTCAGAGGCGTATGTGAGTACTGGTACTATATAGGTACTATATAGTCCCAGCTTCGTCCGTCGCGACAGGTTCTTTGAGGTAAACTGTTTTTTCAGGCTATAGAATGACCTGTTGGCAGCCAGCATCCTTGCGCGCAACTCAGCTTCCATGCTGTTGTTGTTGCTGACCTTTGACCCAAGATAGGTGAATTGTGGGACGACTTCAAAAGTGCGTTCACCTATCTGTACGTCACGCCTACGTAGATTCGGATTATTTATTGGTAGGTCCGCTGATGTTGCCACCATCAGTTTGGTCTTTGCCTCGTTTATCTGCAATCCGAGGCTCTCTGCCGCCTGCTCAATCCCTTGGTAGGCTTCTGCTACATAGGAGAGCCGCAGACCAATGATGTCTATATCATCAGCGTATGCCAGGATCTGGGTTGACTTATAGAAGATGGTTCCCGTAGTCTCCACCCTCGAGTCGCGGATGGCCCTCTCTAGCGCCAAGTTGAATAGGAGACAGGCAAGCCCGTCCCCCTGGCGCAGACCTTTGGTGGTAGCAAAAGGTCCTGAGAGTTTTCCATCCACCCTCACCTGGCATGTGACGTTGGTCATCCACCTCAGTTTTGCTTAAATTGGAAAACGATGACCTTTCTTAAACGATGTTTGAAGGTCACCCCTGGCCAACGCGAGTTCAAAGATACTACATGGCAACCGTCCCAAAATCGAACATATCGTAACAGTCATCAAACATATTACACTCTTACTCACATGATTTTACATTTCGTGCTTAAACAAATTGTCAAATCTTTTGTTAATATATCTCATCTTTTCTATAAACTCAATAGAAACAAAAAATTGCACGTAGTTACAAAGAAATATTTTGTATTTGCTATCCCGCTACGCAAATTCGAGCAGTTTCCTGCGTAGTTTTTTGCGTCGTTTTGTGTCAAAAAATACGCAAAAAAATACGCTAGACTTCAGCCAAAACTACGATAGCCAGCGTATTTCCCCCTGTGCAAAGCGACGGAAGAAATCATGCCCTTTCGCGCATTTTCTCAGGCCTTCTTTTTCCCTCCTACGGCAAATTTGTCGAGCAGCATTTCCAGCTGCCCGTCCCTGACTCTGC
Source organism: Anopheles merus (assembly GCF_017562075.2). Taxonomy (NCBI): domain Eukaryota; kingdom Metazoa; phylum Arthropoda; class Insecta; order Diptera; family Culicidae; genus Anopheles; species Anopheles merus. The sequence goes on along the minus strand of NW_024428115.1, from coordinate 19,328 downwards.
CTCATACCCCTCGCCAGAGGGGGCTGTCGAAGGTTTAGTTGTGTTGGTGCGTCAGACGGCCAATCGCTGTCAGCCGTCGTCCGTGCTTTTTCGCTCCATAGCGCTATCTCTTTCTCGCGTGTGGTCAATGCTGATGAGCTGCTGTGGCGCTTAAAAAAACCGTTAACAAACATTGCGGCGATGAAGTTGCATTTTCTCAAATCAAACCAAAAAAGCGCAATGAGTTCAAACGCTGCAATGTAAAAATGACTACGGAATCGCTAGCTCACGCTGGAGGGTTTGCTGTGCAACGCACAGAACCTTTATTCGCATTATCACGTTCAGCCCGGCGCTCGTTTTCCTCAACATACCGTTCCGCCGGCATCTAGAACGCAAGCTGATTGTGAAACCGGCATACTGGAAAGTCTGTGTTGTCTTCCGGAATGTTATGATTCATTGGTCAAAGAAAGGAAGGTGTTCATGACAGTGGCGGATTAGGGGAATCGGGGGAAAGATGAGATGAGGCTCCTGTACATGGTAACTGATGACCGGGAGGAGGGGGTACTGGCACACAGCTGTTGGGAGATTGAACAGCATACTTAATGATATGTCCGAACTACTCGGACTATTGCACACAGCTTCTAGTTATAGTTTTGTATTTGAAAGTCAACTTAAGAGTAAAGCGGTGATGAGCTATCGGCTCCTTTTATACCGCATGGTTGCTATGCTTGCTAAGTGTTGCTATGTGTTCCATTATCCCTGTGGTAACTGGGATCCAACATTTCCCCCCTTAAGGTTTGAACATCCAATAGGGCTTGAAGCGAGCAGGAAGTTGGATTGTTCGTCGCGGTCTGTCCATTGTGGTTGTTGCCTGTTCGCTTAGTTCTACTGGTACAGGAGTTTGTTCGTTGTCTACTGGTACGACCATTGAACCGTCGCTGTTTTCGTGTTCATCTTCTGAAATATCTTCTGTTAAGAAGGAGTTGCTCTGGCTGACGGCTACTGCTTCTTCATCCTGTGAATAAACATCTGCATAAATTTCGGTTGATGGTACTTCAACAGGAAATTGTATCCCGAAATTGTCGAAAAAGATAGATAGTGGAGTAGACTGATCGGTATGTTGGCTGGTTTCGGTGAAGCGCGACTTGAGCTGGTTGGCATGCGATCTTATCAGTCGTTGTTGATCCTCAAGGAAAATGTTGTAGTTGACAGAACCGATCTTTTCAATTATGGTGCCAGGTTTCCATTGCCAAGAATTTGCTTGATGAACCTTTACGTAAACCGATTCTCCGTGCTGAAAACTTCTCTTGACAGCCCCGTTCTTGCGGTTGAACGCATCGTTCTGCAATGTTCTATCTCTTCGCACTGTGTGACCATCTTCACTTGTGGTTGGCCGTAGCAATGCGGAAACAGTACGAAGAGGTCTGTTGAACATCAATTCAGCCGGGGATTTTCCACCCAGATCACTGGAAGGAGTGGAGCGGTACACTTGTAAGAAAGTGACTAGAGCTTCTTCGAGCGTCTCTCCCCCCGAGCGAATTTTTCGAAGGCTTCTTTTCAACGTGTCCACAAATCTTTCAGCAAGACCGTTAGATTGTGGATGGTATGGAGCAATTCGAATGTGTCGAATACCTTCACTAGTGCAGAACGTCAAGAATTCGTGGCTTGAAAACTGGGTGCCGTTGTCCGAAACGATTACTTCCGGAACTCCGAATGTTGCGAATGATTGCTTCAGCAATTTGATCGTGGCTTTCGCTGTTGTTGTTTTGGTCATGTATACCTCAGGCCACTTGGAGTAGGGATCCGCTATGATCAGGAAGTAAACTCCATCTACCGGACCTGCGTAGTCGATATGGATCCTCGACCATGGTTTGGTAGGTACTGTCCAAGATTCCAACGTGGTCTTGGTGGGAGTCTTGCCAGCAGTCGAACACGGATTGCAGTGTTTTACGAAATCCTCAATTTCGTTATCGATGCCAGGCCAGTACACAAAGCTTCGTGCAATTGCCTTCATCCGAACAATTCCCGGATGGCCTCGATGAAACTGTTGCAGGATCCTTCGTCGAAACTGGGCCGGAACGATGACTCTGTTGCCGAACATGACACATCCGTCAATCATGCTGAGCGATTCCCGTCGTAGAAAATACGGTTGAACTGCAGCGGAAAGGTTCTTGGAGCAGCTGGGCCATCCGTCGCGTATGTGTTGAGCAACAGATTGGAGTGTGGCGTCGGTTGTTGTAGCCTTTTGCAATGCTGCAAATGAAACAGGAACCTTTTCTGTTGTGTCAGCAAGAATGCTTACCAAATCTTCCTCAATGCTCAGCGCAGCGATAACGTATTCTTCTTCGGGTTGGATGGTCTGGTCGATCAGTCGGGACAACAGATCTGCACATCCGAATTCGTTGGTGGATACATGCTGAATCTCGAAGTCGTAATTCAGCATCGTGAGAGCCCACCGTTGTAGTCGGTTCGCAGTGTGTAGGGGAATCCCCTTCATAGAACCGAAGATGGAAAGTAGTGGCTTGTGGTCAGTCAGCAGTGTGAAATGGCGTCCCAACAGATACTTGTGGAATTTGGTCACTGCATAGACCAACGCAAGCGCTTCCTTCTCTGGTTGTCCATAATTAAGCTCCGCGGGTGCGAGCGTCCTCGAAGCGTGTTGTACTGCCTTCATGCTGCCATCAGGGAACTGGTGAAAGATGACTGCCCCGATGCCTGTGCTTGATGCATCCGCAGCCACGATGATTGGAAGCTTAGGGTCGTAATGCATTAGCAGCAGGTTTGATTGAAGCGTCCTTTTGAACTGGTCGAAAGCCTGTTGGCATGCCGGGGTCCACTGCCATTTCACGTCCTTCTTCAACAGCTGGTCCATTGGATGCCGCAATTCGTGAATGTTGCGCACGAACCTACCGTAGAAGTTGACCGCACCCAGGTACGATCGAAGCTCGGGAACGTTGGTTGGCGGTGGAAGTGCAGCAATAGCCTTCACTTTCTCGGGGTCTGGACGAATGCCTTGTTTGTCCACAATGTGCCCCAAATAGCCGAGTTGTGATTGAAAGAAATGACACTTCTCAGCCTTCACGTGGAAACCATACTCTTTGAGCCGCTGGAAGAGTAGGTTGAGTGACGTTGCGTGTGAGCTGATGTCCTTTCCAAACACGATGACATCATCGATGAAAGAGCGGACACCAGGTATGTCTGCTATCATTCCATCCACCACACGTTGAAATACGCCCGGCGCAGATTTCACTCCGGGAGCCAGACGATTGAACCGGAACAATCCTCGATGCGTGTTGATTGTGAGCAGCTTCTTGGAGTCGTCATCCACCTCAAGCTGCAGATACGCATCGGAAAGATAGACGATGCTGAAAACGGTGCTGCCGTTGAGTTGGGCGAAAATTTCCTCCGGCGTCGGAAGCGGATAGTGATTTGGTTCCAACGCCTCGTTTAGCCCCGTCGAGTAGTCTGCACATATGCGCACTCGACCGTTAGGTTTGCGCACTGCCACGATGGGAGCAGCCCATTCGGAGAAATCGACAGGATCCTCGAACCATAGATTGTAATCGTGTGAGTTCAGCATCGACCAATGGAATGGTGTTGAAAGGGACTGGGCGCTTTGGACAGAAAATAGGTTTAGCATTTGGTTTGAGAAAAAGCTTTACCTTCAATTTCCTGCTGTGTCCCAGTGAATCATTGAAAACATTTGCATGCTTTGCTCGAAATTCACTAATCTGCTGATCGATCGACTTCGTCGTTACTTGATTGCAAACGGAGTCGAGAGGAACTGACCACAGCTTGAACAGGTCAATCCAGTCGATGCCGAGAAGGTTGAGGTTGGCAGTCGTCGTGACGAAACATCTGCCTCGAGCAGTTTTTCCGTTGATGCTGACGTCGCACTGGAACTCACCCATCAGATGAAGTGGTTTGCCCGACGCGTTGATTGCTTGGATCGTCGGTTTGATGATTGAAAGGTTACCTAAGTTGTTCCAGGTTTGCTTTGATATCACCGTGATATCGCTTGCTGTGTCCAGTTGGAGCCTGGTAGCCACGCCGTTGATCAAAGTAGGCACGTACTTTCGGTTACTGGAACGGTTAGCGATGTGGTTCACAATGTGGTTCACGATGTATACTCCTCTAGCGTTGACTTTCCGAGGGTTGTTTTGTCTATTTGCTGGCTGATTCGTTTGCTGATTTGATGGCTGATTCGATGGTGACTGATTCGATGTTTTCTTTTCCCCTCCGCCTGGAACTGTCTGCCGTTTGGAATAACAGCCGCAATAGCCTTCCTTGTGGCCAATTCGGTTGCACTGTTTGCACTGGTGCTCCGAAAACGGACAGTTCCGGACAAAATGCATTTATCCGCATTGCCAACAAGGGGTGCGAGGCAGCTTACCTTCCGTTTTGAAGTGTGTGGATGATGAAACCTTCCCTTCTCCTGGACAGCGTGAACCGCTTGTTTCGAGCTTGACTGGCGCTCAATCATCGATGTGTCCTCCTTGAGATTAACGAGTCGTTGATATTCGTTAATCAAGGTCTGAAGATTCACGGGAGTTTCTGCTGTTTCACATTCAATCCGGGAAAGAAGCCTTGGACGCGTGTCGGCGTAGGCATGACCCTTAAGGCCACTCACAAACACCAAGCACTTGAACTGATCGATGTTCATATTTTTGAAGTCGAAATCTTCGCATGAACGATTCACCTTCCCTGCGTAGCTAATGATGTCCTCTGCTTCAGATTTTACTAGCTGGAGGCACTTGTACCGCTTGTTAAAAATGGAGGTGTGTGTGCCGAACATTTGCGATAGTATCTTGACGTTGCCAGCAAAATCGACGTCTTTGGGAAGCTTCGGCAAGATGAAGTTGACGTACCTGACGTGTGATGGTGTGTCCAACTTCCTTAACAGCAGGCGTACCTTGGCGGAATCGTCTAAATTCTTGGCATCCGATTCGAAAAGATCCGTATACCGGCTGTACCACTTTTCGAAAGTGATTCCATTTTCCGGGTCGAACGAAAATTCACTGATGTTGGTTGCCAAGGATTCGAGAGTTTGCTCCGTATTGTTCGGCTGTGCTAGCTTCTGCAGGAGTTCCGTCATCAAAAGGATTGCTTGCTGTAGTTCTGCCATCGCTTCTTTCATTGTGCTTCAAAATTTCAAAATCCTCGTCGCCAAATTGATGTGTCCGAACTACTCGGACTATTGCACACAGCTTCTAGTTAAAGTTTTGTATTTGAAAGTCAACTTAAGAGTAAAGCGGTGATGAGCTATCGGCTCCTTTATACCGCATGGTTGCTATGCTTGCTAAGTGTTGCTATGTGTTCCATTATCCCTGTGGTAACTGGGATCCAACACTTAAATTGACGGTGGGCGCGGGCTTCGACCATGGGACCCCTACGCTCATCGGTCACAGGCCCTACAATTATTTCTGGCATGAGGGGGGAGGGGGGGGGGGCAAATGACTCTCCAGCCACTTGGCCACAACGACCATTTTTCCGGGGTCCTTGTCACTAATACTCTGTCCACTTGTACGGTGTTGACGGTGTTTTTTATTGTGAAAGTGCATCCTTCCCCCTGCCTGCAGCGTATGCATCGGGAAGGAGACAATGTGGTAGTATGCAAGTTACCCGCTGGATAGGAGCGGTCCCGCGGCACCGCCGTCATTCCTCACATCTGCATGCCCGTCGTGGGTTCTAACCGCGTATGAACTGTCCGCCGTAGCAAGGGGTGACTATCCGGCTGAAAAGGCCGGCATGATCGCGTAGGCCATTACGCCAACAATAATAATTATTATAATAATAAGAAGAAGAAGAACTTAGCATAGCAGTCCACATTCGGGAAAGGTTTTTGTTTTGACTTTGGTGCTGTCGGGTCTACCGCTGTGGCGCGACAAATGCACGGAATGCAATCGACCAAAACATGAACCTACCGAGCCGAAGCAGTGCCGGTCGCTCGGCGTCATGATACCGACTCCAAGCCAACAAGCCGCCAGATTCTGGACGGACAGGTGGAGCAGCTTACGCGCACAGTAATAAACCAAACCAGAATTCTCTTTTATATGGACTCAATTCAAAATGTTGTTTCCACTGCGGCCGCTAGCTGAATTGGAAAGAAATGTGCTACATATCACACGCACGTTTGCTTCGATCGTAGCGGTAATCGATCGGGCAGCGTACAGTGCGTTTTCTGAGAATGCATGGAGTGTGTAGACGCAGCCGGTGACAATGCACGCATCAGAATCAAACAGTTTTGGGGTTCCCGCACGCACACACACACACGCGCACGCACGCATGCACGCGCGTACGCGAGAACGCTCCCCCGAACGCGCGTACACGCACGATCGATTTCCGCTACCTTATCGGAAGAATTGCTGGCTTATCTTGTAGCGCATCCTCATGCAAAGCACTGGGAGGGGAGGGGGATCGCGGCATGATAGAGTGAACGGTCACTTTCCCCGCGTTGTGTGTGTGTCGCGACCCGAATATTCGAGACAGATTTTGGCACATTAAAAAATATTTTATTGCCACTTTACATCGTGCTACATGATGCTTAGAAAGTCGTTGAAGCATCAAACATGTTCAAATAAAAAAAAAATTAGATTAGTGTTAGACGTTCTCGTACGCTTGTTTGAAATTGGCTTCTTCACCCTCGATTGGCACGGGCATTAAATGGCCTCATCAGCAGCGGCACGAAAACAATAAACCATCCATACACCGATAATACTTTAAATCCCAAAATGAACCAGCTTCTCCCGCATCGTTAAGGTCACACACAATAAATAAATGCTAACACCCACCAATTACAATACACAACCGCAATACACATATATGAATCAACGCATACACCACAACACCCAATCAGCTGGCGGCGGAAGGCACGGGCTGAAGCGCAAGTAAGGCAAGGCAAGGTGGGGAAAGGGAGTGAGAGGAAGAGGAGGAAGAATGGGCGCCAAAATTTTTGAATTTTTTATCGTTTTTTTGCTCCGATGTCTGAAATAGTTCATCCATTTCTTCAACAGATGGCGCTCGTTCCGCACCTAAAAAGTGCTATAAATACGCTGGCTATCGTAGTTTTGGCTGAAGTCTAGCGTATTTTTTTGCGTATTTTTTGACACAAAACGACGCAAAAAACTACGCCGGAAACTGCTCGAATTTGCGTAGCGGGTGGTCTCCCGCGCGGGACTTCAGCGATTCCTGCGCAAGCCTGCGCAGGGTTAGCGCCATCTGTTGGCGAAATGGATGAACTATTTATGGCAGCAGAGCAAAAAAACGGTCAAAACTTTAAACATATTGGCGCCCATTTTCTCAATCGCTTCTTCTCCCTCCTCACCCTGCCTTGCCTTACTTGCGCTTCTGCCCGTGCCTTCCGCCGCCAGCTGATTGGGTGTTGTGGTGTATGCGTTGATACTTTTATGTGCATTGCGGTTGTGTATTGTTATTGGTGGGTGTTAGCATTTATTAATTTGTGTTTGACCTTGAGACGCTGTGGGAGAAGCTGGATTGGGATTCAAAGTGTTATCGGTGTATTGATGGTTTATTTTATTTCGTGCCGCTGCTGATGAAACCATTCGATGCCCGTGCCAACCGAGGGTGACGAAGCCTATTTAAAACAAGCGTAGGAGAACGCCTAACACTAATCTATTTTTTTATTGGAACATGTTGATGCTTCAGCGACCTTCTAACCACCATGTAGCACAATGTAAAGTGGCAACAAAGTATATTTTTCAATGTGCCGAAATCTGTCTCGAATTTTCGAGTCACGACACACACACACATACACACAGCGCGGGGAAAGTGACCGTTCACTCTATCATGTCGCGATCCCCCACCCCGCCCGGCGCTTTGGATGAGGATGCGATACAAGAAAGCTGAACCAGCCGTTCTACCGATACGGTAGCCGTAATCGATCATGCGGGAAGGGGGGGGGGAGTGCGTGCTTGCGTTCGCGCTTTCGTGGGTGCGTGTGGAAACCCCAAAACTGTTTGATTCTGATGCGTACATTTTCATCCACGGCGGCTACAAAGTCCATGCATTTTCGATCTCGCTACCTCCTACACTACAACCATTGGATTGGCACTACCATCTTTGCGACCAGTTCTGCTGTTGGGGGTATTAAAAAGACACACGATGGAAGCAAACGTGAGTGGGATATGTTGCAAATTTTATTTCTAATTCAGCTAGCGGACGCAAGTGGAAACAACATTTTGAATTGAATCCATACAAAAGAGGATTCTGAATTTGTTTATTACGGTAAGCGTATGGTACTGCACCTGTCCGTCCAGAATCTGGTGGCTTGTTGAGTTGGAGTAGTTATCATGACGCCGATTGACCGGCAATGCCTTGGAATGGGTTCGAATCGGTAGGTTCATGTTTGGTTGAGTGCATTCCGTGCATTTGTCGTGCCACGGCGGTAAACCCGACAGCACCAAAGTCAAAACAAAAACCTTCCCCGAGTGTGGACTACTATGCTAAGTTCTTATTCTTCTTCTTCTTCTTATTATTATTATTATTATTATTGGCGTAATGGCCTTCGTGATCATGCCGGCCTTTTCAGGACTTGAGTACCACGTAGCCGGATAGTCAGCCCTTGCTACGGCGGACGGTTCATACGCGGTTAGAACCCACGACGGGCATGCAGATGTGAGGAATGACGGCGGTGCCGCGGGACCGCTCCTATCCAGCGGGTAACTTGCATACTGCCACACTGTCTCCTGCTCGATGCATACGCTGCATGTAGGGGGAAGGATGCACTTTCACAATAAAAAACACAGTCAATACCGTACAAGTGGACAGAGTATTAGTGACAAGGACCCCGGAAAAATGGTCGTTGTGGCCAAGTGGCTGGAGAGTCATTTGCCCCCCCCCCTCCCCCCTCATGCCGGAAATAATTGTAGGGCCTGTGACCGATGAGCGTAGGGGTCCCATGGTCGAAGCCCGCGCCCACCGTCAATTTAAGTATGCTGTTCAATCTCCCAACAGCTGTGTGCCAGTTCCCCCTCCTCCCGGTCGGTAACTGATGACCGACAGACGTACAGGAGCCTCATCTCATCTTTCCCCCGATTCCCCTAATCCGCCACTGTCATGAACACCTTCCTTTCTTTGACCAATGAATCATAACATTCCGGAAGACAACACAGACTTTCCAGTATGCCGGTTTCACAATCAGCTTGCGTTCTAGATGCCGGCGGATTGGTATGTTGAGGAAAACAAGCGCCGGGCTGAACGTGATAATGCGAATAAAGGTTCTGTGCGTTGCACAGCAAACCCTCCAGCGTGAGCTAGCGATTCCGTAGTCATTTTTACATTGCAGCGTTTGAACTCATTGCGCTTTTTTGGTTTGATTTGAGAAAATGCAACTTCATCACCGCAATGTTTGTTAACGGTTTTTTTACGCGCCACAGCAGCTCATCAGCATTGACCACACGCGAGAAAGAGATAGCGCTATGGAGCGAAAAAGCACGGACGACGGCTGACAGCGATTGGCCGTCTGACGCACCAACACAACTAAACCTTCGACAGCCCCCTCTGGCGAGGGGTATGAGGCAGAGTCAGGGACGGGCAGCTCGAAATGCTGCTCGACAAATTTGCCGTAGGAGGGAAAAAGAAGGCCTGAGAAAATGCGCGAAAGGGCATGATTTCTTCCGTCGCTTTGCACAGGGGGGTACCAAAGCCTGCGCTGGCCAGCGCCAAGGAGGAATATAGAGGAGGTGTCTTCTTAGCGTTTGGCATGTTGCCATTTTGAGATTCAGTTTGACAACAGCCGTCGATATTTGTTACAGGCAGCAGCTAAATTATAACGTGTAAAGTGTCGATTTATGGAGTGTGGATGCAAAATACGAATTTTTAATGTTAAAAACAATGTTTTAAACGAAAACAATTCATATATCATATCTAAATACCAGCAACATTCGTCGCATTTGACAACTGCCGTCGATCCTGGTTTTGTGCTTTTTTCTTAAGCCGCGATGCCCAATTGTTCTACATGACGACACCTCCTGTTGTTACGCCTGGTAACAATTTGGTGAGTAGCTGGATAGACTTTCTTAGAACTGGCTTGTTTGTATATAATATGTATTTGCTCAGTTTAAAAATTAGTCTTTCTTCGGTCGATTGACTTTTGCTACTGGCCTAACTTCTCGATGGCGCCTATTTTTACGAACAGCTGATCAGTCTTGACCGCATTTGACCCTATTTCGCGACCCGCTGCCGAACTTTATCCTAATTGGCCCTATTTTTGATAATCTAGCTGTTTCGCCTTTGGGATATCTTTTTGTCCTTATCTGTTTTACAGCGCCATCTGGTGCTTTATTCATATATTATTCGAGCTGTCCTTGACAGCTCGTTGTTTTATAAACATTACGGCTGCTGATCTACACGAGGTAGATATCGTGCCAACACTCCACACCGTAAATCCTAATATAAGAAGGATTTTCTTACAATCAGCACGATATAGCTGGTTCCTAATTTTCGGCCTAAGTGTTGCATTGCTTCACTGCACGATCGCGAAGGTCCCCTAACCATCCGGCGGTTGTACCACACATCATCGTTTGGTACCTCGTTCGTTTGGTGTGCTTCCGAACGGCACCCTTGACGGGGTGACACCTGCGCTTTCCTACGATCAATTCCTCGATCAACTCTGGCCAATCGTGGCATGATATTACGTTTCGCTGATTTTCTTTCTCTCGCGGGATGCAGAAACGTAATTTCAACCGTCCTGTACACCTGTTCTGTAAAGAGCATGGTGTAAACATAACCCTACTTGTGGTTGTGTCGGTGAGTGTATGTGTGACCCGATCTCTAATCTGCACATTATTCTCTTTTAGGCGCACCTCTAGCACCCAATTGTATGCCTCTGATGATGTGGTGCGTTGTTTACAACCAAACGACCGTTTGTTTACGACACCGTAGACCGCTAAACTTAATCGGTTTCCCTCAGCCGTAGGATCGCCGATACTGCTTATTTGTTGTGGTGCCATCAGATCGGTGCGTTGTGTCCCGATCGTTAACCTCGACTCGCCTTTCAGGAACGGCAAAGTCGACAGTCCCTGAAAGTGAGCAAAGTCAAAGATTAATTTGGTAAAATATGGTTCTTCGAGCGGCAAACTTAGCTGTTTGGAGGGACGAGGGTTGGAAAACTCGTGTTGCCCGTTGTTGCCACTCGCCGAGATTGCCACGTTTATCCGCCTCGAATTGTCCCTCGCGACGCCTTCTGTGCAGTTCTTCGCCAGTGGCTCTGGCATTCCGGTTACAGCGGTGCATTGTGCCAGTTGTGATTGTACCAGAGCTGCCGCTGAACCAAACGGTGCTCCCGGTACTCTCGATCTCGACGTGTCGTGCAGTAACGTGCTGTGTTGCGTAAGCCGTAAGCGTGTGTTGGTTTGAGAACGTTTATGGGTTCGCCGCGCCGCCTCATCATGCTCAGAAAGAACTATTCCATCCACGACTGCCTCTGTTGGAGAGGTCCACGATTCGATGCACGCGATTCCACCAACATTGCCATCACTCATTGGCGCGTCACACGGCTGCATCCACTGTTTCTGCTGCCGTTGCTGCTGCTGCTCTCTTGTGGGTGCTGCTTTTGCTGTGGCGACTGTTGTTGAGGCTGCTGTTGTTGCGGCTGCTGATGCTGCTGCTGCTGATGCTGCTGCTGCTGATGCTGCTGCTGCTGATGCTGTTGCTGCTGATGCTGATGCTGCTGATTGCATTTTCTCTGTTCCATGTCACGTGTATTGTTCACGTACGATCGAATTGATGCTCTTTTGTTGGTGAACTCAAGCTGGATCCTATCGTATTCGAGCTTGAGGTTGGCAATTTGAGCTCGAACTCCCTCATGACCATTTCTCGTTCAAGCTGTTGCTTTTTAAGGAGTTGAGCCATCGCAACTTCCTTAGACCGTCTGCTTGACGCTCTGGTAAATGCTTTCGTGCTAGGAGGCATTTTAGCAGCTGGGAGTATTGTGTTCACCACTCCTATGGATAGCTTGTACGCCGAGGCCTCGCCCCGCATGATGCTGCTCTGTTGGCCTTGTTTTCGCCATCGCAGCTTTCAGCAGGCTTTCTCGTCTTCGCGATTGCTTCCATAGGCGTCTTAGGATGACGCTTCTCCTTCGCTTCGCTCTTGTCCACCTGAATCGCACATAAATCGCACCACCACGCCTGGGACATTATTCCTGCAGTGACGCCGACACATCCGTAGTGGAACCACTGATTGCACTTGTTGCACAGCACCACATCGTTCACGGTAATATGCCGCTCGCAGCCACCACAATTCAACCCGCGCTTGGTCATCGCAACAACTTTTCACGGAATGTACTTCACGATTTCGAATGGCGAACTAATTTTTAAATGTTGTTACGCCTGGTAACAATTGGTGAGTAGCTGGATAGACTTTCTTAGAACTGGCTGTTTGTGTATAATATGTATTTGCTCAGTTAAAAATTAGTCTTTCTTCGGTCGATTGACTTTGCTACTGGGCCTAACATTCTCGATGGCGCCTATTTTTACGAACAGCTGATCAGTCTTGACCGCATTTGACCCTATTTCGCGACCGCTGCCGAACTTTATCCTAATTGGCCCTTTTTGATAATAGCTGTTTAGCCTTTGGGATATCTTTTGTCCTTATCTGTTTTACAGCGCCATCTGGTGCTTTATTCGTATATTATTCGAGCTGTCCTTGACAGCTCGTTGTTTTATAAACATTACGGCTGCTGATCTACACGAGGTAGATATCGTGCCAACACCTCCTTTCTACCCACTTTGGGCCAGCGCAGATTTTGGCTGGTCTCCCGCGCGGGACTTCAGCGATTCCTGCGCAAGCCTGCGCAGGGTTAGCGCCATCTGTTGGCGAAATGGATGAACTATTTATGGCAGCAGAGCAAAAAAAAACGGTCAAAAACTTTAAAACATATTGGCGCCATTTTCTCAATCGCTTCTTCCTCCCTCCCACCCTGCCTTGCCTTACTTGCGCTTCTGCCCGTGCCTTCCGCCGCCAGCTGATTGGGTGTTGTGGTGTATGCGTTGATACTTTTATGTGCATTGCGGTTGTGTATTGTTATTGGTGGGTGTTAGCATTTATTAATTTGTGTTTGACCTTGAGACGCTGTGGGGAGAAGCTGGATTGGGATTCAAAGTGTTATCGGTGTATTGATGGTTTATTTTATTTCGTGCCGCTGCTGATGAAACCATTCGATGCCCGTGCAACCGAGGGTGACTAAGCCATTTAAAACAAGCGTAGGAGAACGTCTAACACTAATCTATTTTTTTTATTGGAACATGTTTGATGCTTCAGTGACCTTCTAACCACCATGTAGCACAATGTAAAGTGGCAACAAAGTATATTTTTTTAATGTGCCGAAATCTGTCTCGAATTTTCGGGTCACGACACACACACACACACATACACACAGCGCGGGGAAAGTGACCGTTCACTCTATCATGTCGCGATCCCCACCCGCCCGGCGCTTTGGATGAGGATGCGATACAAGAAAGCTGAACCAGCCGTTCTACCGATACGGTAGCCGTAATCGATCATGCGGGAAGGGGGGGGGGGGGGGAGTGCGTGCTTGCGTTCGCGCTTTCGTGGGTGCGTGTGGAAACCCCAAAACTATTTGATTCTGATGCGTACATTTTCATCCACGGCGGCTACAAAGTCCATGCATTTTCGATCTCGCTAACTCCTACATTACAACCATTGGATTGGCACTACCATCTTTGCGACCAGTTTTCTGCTGTTGGGGGTATTAAAAAGACACACGATGGAAGCAAACGTGAGTGGGATATGTTGCAAATTTATTTTCTAATTCAGCTAGCGGACGCAAGTGGAAACAACATTTTGAATTGAATCCATACAAAAGAGATTCTGAATTTGTTTATTACGGTAAGCGTATGGTACTGCACCTGTCCGTCCAGAATCTGGTGGCTTGTTGAGTTGGAGTAGTTATCATGACGCCGATTGACCGGCAATGCCTTGGAATGGGTTCGAATCGGTAGGTCATGTTTGGTTGAGTGCATTCCGTGCATTTGTCGTGCCACGGCGGTAAACCCGACAGCACCAAAGTCAAAACAAAACCTTCCCGAGTGTGGACTACTATGCTAAGTTCTTCTTCTTCTTCTTATTCTTATTATATATTATTGGGCGTAATGGCCTTCTGTGATCATGCCGGCCTTTTCAGGACTTGAGTACCACGTAGCCGGATAGTAGCCCTTGCTACGGGGACGGTTCATACGCGGTTAGAACCCACGACGGGCATGCAGATGTGAGGAATGACGGGCGGTGTGCCGCGGGACCGCCTCCTATCCAGCGTGCAAACTTGCATACTGCCACAGTCTCCTGCTCGATGCATACGCTGCAGGCAGGAGGAAGAATGCACCCTCCACAACAAAAAAACCCCGTCATGAACCAGCGGCGGATCTAACGGTAGACGGACTAGGCGGTCGCCTGAGGCCCGCCGATTTAGGAGCCCCGAAACATCTCTTGTTTGTAATATGCCGTATGTCTAAAAGTGGGCAGAGTAGTATTGCGACAAGGGCCCCCGGAAAGATGGTCGTTGGGGGGCTCCGTGACTGGAGAACCATTTGTACATCCCCTCCCCCGATGGCGACAAACAATTTTAGGGCCATCCGCCGGCAATTTAAGTATACTGTTCAATCTTCCAACAGCTGTGTGCCAGGACCCCCTCCTCCCGGTCATCAGTTATCATTTACAGGGGCCACAACTCGTCTTTCCGCCTTTCATGAACACCTTCCTTCCTTGACTGATGGATCATAACATTCCGGAAGAGCATACATTCGGCACACTCACACCCTTGCGCAAGTTAACCATCCTATGTGTATGTGACACACCACTATATTTACCAATAGCTATAGCCGAGCACCATATTCATATAAGATAAGCCGTACACTCATACATACAAGATAAGGCTAGGATTAGAGTTGATAGGAATCAAACTAGGAGAAATAAAGACAGTTAGAATCTGGAACTCAAAGCGTTCGCATCATTTGATCCGAAAATATATTAACTGGCGCCCGAATAGGTTGTATGTGTGTGAGGGAAGAGTATCAGTGCATATAAAGTATAAAAAATCCTACACGTGAAGCCAAACACTTCCATCGAGTGGTTGAAGGAGCCACTAATTATTTGCACCAAGCGAGAAACTGGGACACTGTGGATTTCGCCCGATTGATTGCTGAGGCCCTAGTACCCGAACGGAAAAAAAGGACCATCCTCTGCAAGCTGCCCAGCTTTCCCCGAAGACATCATACTGTGACAATTTTTTTTTGGTAAGTAGGAAGTAAAAATGACAGAGACAAATGTGCCGAACATTTATGAGCTTGGAAAAGTTCCCGATTTTGTAAAAGATCTTCGAGAATTCGATGGTCGACATACAGAGCTAATGAACTGGATAGCAGATGTGGAAGAAATTTTAAATCTGTGTGTGAGTTGCAAAATATCGCAGCTGCTAGGTACTTTAGTTCAAAGAACAATAAGAAGAAAGATTGTCGGTGAGGCAGCTGAAGTATTAAATACGAATAATATTCCACAGATTGGAAAGAAATAAAAGAAGTACTTCTCTTACATTACGGTGATAAAAGAGATTTGTTCACGTTAGATTTCGAATTATCTACCATGCGGAAAAGTAACGGTGAAAGTTTAACCGCATACTATGGGAGAGTAAAAGAGACGTTAGCACTTATAATTGCACATGTACAAACTAATGAAAAGTATCGAGAACATGCACCAATACATACGCAATTTTTCAACGAAAAAAAAGCACTGCATTCGTTTATACGGGGACTAGATAAGATTGTCTTCATCCTAAAAACATCTGCTCCAGCAATTAAGCAAAGCTTATCAGTTGTGTCAGGAATATTACAGCACAGACTTACGTTTCGCTAAATGTTTGAACCACGCGGCCAAGCCGATTTCAAACAAAAACCGGTTCCGAAGCCTCGTTGTAGTTTCAATCCAATGCCCTATCCAAGAGCTAGCACAAGCTTCGTGCCATCCCAGCATCCCCAGCGTACCGAATAAACACACACGATAAAAAGTAATCGTTATCAGACACCAACACGATGGAAGTGGATGGTAGTATCAGATACGATAACGGTTACACTCTAGACGCTTTCACACAACAAACATATCCAGAGTACCATCTACACAAGTGAAGGATTTTAAGCGACAGGCGAATACTGTACATGACGACACGGACAGAAAAAATAAATAATACAGGCTTAGAAAGTGATTACCAACACCAACAAAGTGAATACGAAGCGGGTCATGATCACTCTTTATCAGCTCTTTATATCAGAACCATTTTTTTAGAGTGGATCCCAAATGGTAAAAACTATTTTACCATTTGTTAAATTAAAAAACTAATATTGGAGAATTTCCTTTCCTAATGATACAGGAGCCAATCTAAGCCTTATAGATCCAAATTGGCGAATTCTTGTAAATAGGAAAACCGTATGATTTATGTGACAGAAAATATTGCAAGTGCTAGTGGGAAATTTATTACATCATCAGCGATAGATATTATTTTTTTTAGTCCGAAAAATAGATCAAATGTGCACATTTCTTTTGCTTCTTTTCATTCTTTTTTTTTGGAATAATTGGTACAGATATTCTTAAATGTTTACATGCTGTAATAGATTTAGAAACAGACAATTTAATACTAAAAAATTCTCAGGTCTTACATATTCCACTTTTTCTTACTCAGCTTCTAAAATACATTAAATCCAATATTTAGATTGGAACATTTAAATTGTAACGAACAAGCGAAGCTTAAAAAGATACTGGAACAAACAATTCAGTATTCCCACGAGCCGAAACTACAACTAACATGCTCAACAAGAGTAGAATGTGCTATCAATACTAACGAGGATGTACCAATACATCAAAAAGTATATCCATACCAGCGGCCTATACACAAGAGTCAATAATCAAATCAAAAACCCTTTAGATAACGGTATTATAAGAACCTCTCACTCCGCGTGGACAGCTCCTGTGTGGATAGTCCCGAAAAAAAATAGATGCATCGGGAGAAAAAAAGTTTCGTATGGTTGTTGACTACCGAAAAGCTCAACCAGAAAACAATTGTCGATTGATACCGATGCCAGAAATAAATTACGTAATTGATCAGCTTAAGGGGCATCAATACTTCACCACATTGGACCTGGCATCAGGATTTTACCAAATTCGCATGAGACCATGTGATATTGAAAAACTGCATTTTCAATTAATAAGGGGTAAGTACGAGTTCTTATGAATGCCTTTTGGGCTGAAAAATGGCCCCAGCAATTTTTCAGAGAGTAATCGATGATGTACTTCGTAGTGAAATTGGCAAAACATGCTATGGTATATGGACGATGTAATGTATTTGGTAAAAGTTTTGAAGAACATTAAACAATTTAAAACAATATTTTACAATATTAAGCAACGCTAATTTAAAAGTACAGATCGATAAATCAGAATTTCTACACGATAAAACAATTTTAGGTTATATTTTAATATTATAATATAATAATATTATATAATAAGGCATTAAACGAATTATACAAAAATAGAAGCAATAAGCAGATACCCAGAACCTTCCAACATAAAAGAATTGCGTGGGTTTTTAGGAATGATGGGATATTATAGGAGATTTATCAAAGATTTTGCTCGAATAGCTAAACCGCTAACAAATTTATTAAAGAGGGTGACGAAAATAAGGCTTCAAAAAAGAAAATAGATTTATCTATTGCTGGAAAAAGCATGTTTTCAAAAACTCCAAAGCATTATATCGTCAGAAGATATTATTATCTATCCGGATTACAGTAAACCTTTCTTACTTACAACTGACGCTTCTGACATAACAATAGGTGCCCGTATTATCAAGGTCAGATTGGCAAAGATAGACCAATTCATTTGCCTCCAGATCATTGTCAAGACAGAGGAAAAAATATTTCTGTTCCGAAAGGAAATGTTGGCAATATTTTGGGCTCTCAAAATATTCGTAACTATCTGTATGGTACTAAGTTTACAGTTTTGACAGATCACCAACCATTAACATTTGCCTTATCCGCAAAAAAATACTAATGCCAAATTGAAACGTTGAAATCGTACCTAGAGGAGCATGATTTTGAAATCGCTTACAAGCCAGGAACACTAATGTTGTGGCGGATGCTTTGAGCAGAAATGTATGTTCTTTGATGACTGGTACTCAACACTCGGCTGAAACATCGGATGATTTTTTATAATCAGTACAAAAACAATGCTAAATGCTTTCAAACATCAGGTGATAATTAAAAACGGTTGTGATAATGTGCAAACGAAGACAATATTTCATCGCATAACCGAATAACAATATCATTGAACGACACTAATGAAACTTCTTTATTACAGGTTCTTAAGAAGTATTTCGACCCATCAAAAATAAATGGGTTATTTACATCCGAAGCGGTAATGGGAAAAAATTCAAGAAGTATATAGGAAGTATTTTGGTAATAACAAATTTATGAAAATTAGATACACTCAAAAATTAGTTCGAGACATAGAGGACGAAGAAGAACAATGACAAAATTGCTAAAAACAGAGCATGTTCGAGCTCATAGATGTGCAGAAAAAATACACGCAAATTCTTCGAAAGTTTTATTTTCCCAAAATAAGAGCAAAAATCGAAACAAATAGCAAAAGATTGCAAACTTGCCATGAAAATAAGTAAATCGAAAACCAATGACTATCCTATTCAAAAAACTCCAATACCATCAAACCCGTTTGAAATATCTTCATATTGATATACTGTTTTCTTGAAAATAATTACTTTCTAACTTACATAGATAAATTCTCCAAATTTGCCCAAATTAAATTAATTGAATCTAGAGCAAACTATCGACATTTGTTACCAGCAGTTAAGGAATTAACAACAAAATTCTTCCGCCCAAAACCTTGGTGATGGACGGAGAAAGGTATTTTTGCTCTAGAGAATTGGAATTATTTTATAGCATACAACATAAAACATATGTAACGGCTACGGGAAGAAGTGAAATGAATGGTATCATCTCGAAAGATTCATTCAACGTTATTAGAAATCTATAGAATAACAAAAAAAGAAATCAACATTTTGTACACCAGATCTTGTCGAACTTTCCGTACAAAAATATAACAGTCAATCCATTCAGTAACCAAACATACTCCTATTGAAGTTATCTTGCCTTCAGAAGATCGTCTGAGATAATTAATAATATGCAAAAAAAATCTGATCCAGAAACAATCTCAAGACCTAGTTTTTCACAACAAAAAAATAAAAAATCAGTCCCAATAGACATAAATAATGACACTTAAGAAAAAACTAGAGCAAGACTTAAACATAAACCAAG